>NC_092215.1:20333607-20454672 GCF_043381705.1 Parasteatoda tepidariorum
TGACATTTAACGAATTTATATATATACAGAGATGCCAACTTGCTCCGGACAGCAAATATATATTTAAATGTGGTAGTTTATCAATTGTGATTCTTGGTTTAATAAAGTCAATTTAGTAGATTTTTATCCACCACTATTTCTAAATAATTCGTAGGCTTATATATTTCACCACTTTATAGTACTATGTCATGCTATACCTTTCAAAAGCAAGCAAAAATAGTCAAATATTTGCAAAATTTACTTCGTAGTTATTTACCGCTTTTTTTAATTATTTTGGCGTGTCCGGAGCAGTTGGCATCTCTGTATATATATATATATATATATATACACAAAGATGCCAACTTGCTCCGGACAGGGAATAAATATTTTCGAGTGTTAATTTATGAATTGTGATTCTTGGTTTAATAAATTCAATTTATTAGGTTTCTAACCACCACTGTTTCTAAATATTTTGAAGGCTTATATAATTCACCACTTCGACGTATAATGTGTTATTAAAGAACGGTTTGTAAAATCATGATGGATGGGAAATGGGCAGCTGTGCGGCCCATGTGCCCATCTGAGTTAAATAAAGAAAAACATTAAAGTCATGCTAAACCTTTTAATAAGTAAAAAAAGGTAGTCAAATATTAGTTTGCAGTTATTTATCGTGTTTTAAGTCATTTTGGCAAGTCCGAAAAAATTTCTTTCTGAAAATACGTAGAATCTTTGGAGTCTTTTTTGAAGTTAAAACTAGTTAAAGAAGCATCTTACTTCGTATATCACATTTATCAAATAATTTCACATTAAAAAAAAAAAATCATTTTTATTTCGAATTAACTTTCCATTTTAACAAATAATGGTGAGTAAAAAAAAAAAAATAAATAAAAATCCTAACATTAAGTTACGCAATAAATTTCTAGAAAACAGATCATAAAAGTATGAGATCTACATTCGAAAGTAGTATAAAACAATTACGAAATCACGCAAACACATGTGTACCAGTGGCAGCATATATTGTTTTTTTTCTTCTTTTCTTTTCTCTTTTTTTCTTATTTAGTTCTTCAACTTGTTATTCTTAATGGGAGATTAAAGAAGACTCAGAGAAGAAAGTGAGAGCGAAGTTTAAGCAAGAAACCTGTTGTTTTGAATTTAGGTCAGTAAAACATTCACCCTAGAGGTTTTTAATGAGAGCAAGAGTCAGATGTGTGTTGACGTCACGGCGCGACTTTCTTCTTTAAATCTTCTTCCTCTATCAACGAAAATAAATCTTCGATAAGGAAAGGGGGAGAGAAATAAGAAAAAAAGAAAGAACAATTTCAATGCGCTGAAACAAGGAAGTGTAACGCGTTTTTAAAGGTAAAGGTAAAAATAACATAGGAAGTAATGAGGATGAGCTTGTTTTCCGTTTTTTTTTTCTTCTTACTTTTACTACTTGTTTACTGTTTTCTTTTTTTTTTAGTTCTGGATTTTTAATTTTAATCTCAGAGCTTTAAAATTATTATCTATTGTTTATGCAAGATGAAAAATGGACGAACAAGGTGGAAAACTTGTTTTACAATTGCATCGTATTTTTAGCAAAAAAATCATCTTGTTTTCAAATAGATGGTAATCTTTTTGATCAAATGCGTGTTTAAGAAAACGGTTATAAGTTTGAAATATGGGTATGATAGAGATATTTCATGTTTATGATGGAGATTAATTTTTATTCCAATTTTTTCTGATGAGACATTAGGTCCAGTTTTTTATGGATGAATAATTAGAGTTAGAGGTAATGTTTTAATGTTCTGTTGTACGCATGCATTTTGTAAAGAGACATTATTGCATATACACTATCCTGCAATAATGGAAGAGACATTTCCACTATTTGAAATTTTTTCAAAACCTAAATTATCAGGGATTTTCCACAAATTTTATTTTGTAGTATTGCAAATAACACTACCTTATAACCGGACAGCAAGAACATAATTTTTGCAATTCACATCTATGGTCATAAAAATTCACAAAATCAAAGGCTGCTCCTTTTATAAGGATGAAGAGATACGTCATTATTTTAACATGAAGAAATTTTGGTAAACTAGATTATTAATCGTCTGACAGAGGGGCAATCCCCCCACCCTAGTACTAACGCCAGGAATTCAAGAGATCCATAGTTGGCGAGTTATCGAAAGATAAAATAGCCAAATGCAAGGCCAACCCCACATTATGAATATTAAATTTTAAATAATTTGGGTATAGTTTAAACACCAAAAACCCCTTAAGATTTAATATAAATCTGTATTTGAAACATTTGTGTTTTAAAAGAAATATAGTAGAATAAGGAATAAAGAGTAAAAATAGATTTTGATGTTCATTTTAGAAGAGACAGTGAATTAATGAGTTATACATTTGTGTTGAATTAAAAGTTAGCCGTTGCATTGATTGCTAAGAAGAGAGTAAAATATTTATATTTGATTTTTTTGTGAATTAACGAATGAATTTATGTTCTTTTGCCTTTTAAACACAAACAATTAAAACAAATAACTAAGACTTAACTAAGCACTCTGTTGTCATCTCTGAGCTGGCATCGAAAGCTAACAATTTGAAATTTAAAATTTTTGTATCTTAATATTTCATTGTCACATTGTTTTATGATTAACAGACGTTATGTATTAATGTTGCATCACATTTTAAAATAAATCTTATATTCTGCAACCAAAAATCAGCTGACCGCAATGTGTTACCATAAATTTTAAATAAGCTCACGATGGATGGTATAAGGGCCACTTCGCCGTCCGGCCCATTTCAAAACAATACTACTACTGCTTTAAAATAAATTAGTGAGTTCGTCAATTTAAATAGCATTTTAACATGGGAAAGGTGAAGATAACATGTTTATTTCGCCTTGAAGCATGTTTGTTAACTAAGAGCGTAAGATTCACTAACGTGGTTTTTTCCATTCGCTGTTACTTGCACCTTGAAAATAGAAAGAAGGGTGATATCTTTCCAGATAAGTTGCCTGGGTACACTTAAAGATTTATTTGTTCCATTTAAACCACTTATCAGGATTAACTCGATTTTTAAGATAACTCTTTCTTATGTGCTACTTACAGAGCCGTGATTTATATATTAATGGATCTTGAACATAGTTCAAAGATCATCGATTTTACTTATGAAATACATTTTCTACGTTATGCTATGTTTCTGTTAAAAGATGTATACTGTGAAAAAAATAAATAACGAATCAATCTTATTAAATTTTGATTAATATTGCACGTATTAACATGCAGTATTAATGATTCATATCTCAATCATATCTATCTATCTATCTATCTATCTATCTATATATATATATATCTATATATCTATCTATCTATATATAAAATCTGAATTGACACTATAAGTCTNATCTTAAATATGTTAAATATGCTCATTAATTAGTGCATGCGATATTTAAAACTACTCTTTTAGATAAATCAAGTTATGAATTGAGATATGATATTTTACGTTTCGCGTTAACTATTTTTATGTGCTACTCAAAAACTACGATTTCTATGTATTAATAGACATTGAAAATAGTTCAAAGGTCGTCGATTCTGCTAATGAACTATATTTTCTATGTTATGCTAGATTTTCAAACCCCCTGAGCCTAAGTCCCGAATTTTTCCTAACTTATGGTTGCAAGCTTTCCTATATTTGAAAACCTGTTTTCCCCCTATTATTCAATGGAAATGCAATGTGTGGCAGAGAAAATTACGAACAATTTTACTCAGGAACTAATTGCTTGGGGGGGGGGGTATGTACAGTGCACAAAAAAATATCGATGGATTCTGATTTCTGACTCCCAAAATATAGGAAATAGCGGCAATCTAGGAAATATGGTCCTAATAGTTTGGCCAAGAAAGCCTTCAAGAGTTTGGACCCATGTTGATTTTACTTTTTGAGTCTATTGTATATGTATCGTGAATGTTGAGTATATGTCTGAAGAATTTTTTAAGGGAAATGAAATTTTTTTGCATACAATTATGAAGTTAGAGTAGTCAAAGATAATTCTGATAGCATCTGATTTTTTTGATATTCAATTTCCCAGGAACTAATATATATATATATATAATAATAGAAACTAAGCAATATAATAATAAACTAAACAAAATAATAAGTCAGGAGCTAAATAATATAATAAAAAATAATAAATATTTACTAAAAGTTATTTTTTGGCATAGAATTAGCTTTTAATAAACAAATTTTATAGTTGTGAGAAAAATCTTTTCAATTTCAAAAACTTCTCGATACATAGCGAAACACGCAAAAAGTAAAATCAGCATCAAGTGGTCCAAACTTTGGAGCTCTCTCCATACCAAACCATCGGGACCATATTCGCCACCTTGTGACTATCCCTTATATTTAGAGGCGTAGAAATCCGAATCTATCGAAAAATATGTTTGTTCAGAAAAAGTACATCTTTGAATCTGATTTCGTAGCTTAAATTATCGTGGGCACTAATTAATTCGCATATTTGAAGTCACCTCTTCAAACCATTAAGAATGAGTCCTAGAACGTGAAAATTCGATCGTTAGATCAAAAGAAGTTATTCAAGGTTGTCCGTTTTTCTTGGAGCACTTTACTGTCCGAAAATATAACGGATTACCCTTATTAATCTCAAGCATAATCTCTGAAATTGGGCCAAAGGTTTTATCATTTGATACCTTCCAGAACATCTGCTGTGATTAAGGTGCAACGTAGGCTACGTCGTAATCTGAAATGAAGTTTTCTTACGAATAATATGTTATTTTTATAACTGCTGTGAGTTTGTTCTTGTTACTTATGACAGTTAGGTTAAGCCTGCTTTATCTAAAGCCAGGCTTGGTACGCTTATTTTGAAAATGGCGCAAAACGTCAATATTGAGAAAAGCCGCAGTTTTGTGAAAATGAAAATCCTTTGTGGTAATGTCAATTTTTGTTGGATTAACACTATCTATAAAATACATTGCTGCAACTTTTAACATTTAGAAAACATTAAACATTAGATGTTTTAGATTAGATTTTAACGTTCGGTGTTTTATATTTCAGAACGAGGGTTAGCTTTAGATGATAAAACAAAGTTGTCAGTTAAGACAAATAAATAATAAATAATCAGTCAAATAAATAATTATTTTTTTATTTATTTGAACTTATTTTCTACACCACTGCATATAAATGATTTAAAAGTTCATAGGTAACGTCACTTCGTTCTAGCTTCTTTGTGGTGAGGCTTTTAATATGTTGGCAAAATTACCAAAAAATATGGAAGCTTTGCTTTTAAACGTCCATCACTCTTTAAAATATTTTGCTAAAATCGTAGTTGTCGGCAGGCTTGTAATTTCAATTTAAAAAACTCAAAATTATGCAGAGACTATCACTAGAAAATATGTTTTTTTTTTTACTAAGCGGAGCACGTTGTCATCTCTGAAGTAGTATGAGCTGCCTACTTGCATAATAAAGTGAGCAGGCTTTCATTTCTTAGAGGAGTTGCCCCGACTCGCTGTCGTTCAGTAATAATTAAAGTTCATTTCAACATAATTCATTTTAATACCTGGTCAAAATCTAATACTTAAACAAAGAGATAAATTAAAAACGCATAACTTTTCGTGTCGTAAAGATACGTTTTAAGTTTCACTATAAGAAACTAGGTAAATAAATGAATAAAATACAAATATATTCTGAAAAGAACATCACAGAAAGTTCGTCGACAAATTACGGTTATTTACTTTAACCCCATTATATCACTCACTTCTTAAGTTCAAAATCTAAAATGCAAAATAAAAACAATTCTAATCATTAGTTTTACAGGTTAAACGTCGAAGCTCTACACCCTTTACGAAAGAAAAAATATCATTTATTGTTTTAAGTTGTTTGTCAAGTTAAAAAAGTAGCGGTGGCATCTTTTTATTCTAGATGCGCAATTCTTTGTGACCGTCGCTATGTTGGCATTGGGAGCAAGAAGTAATATGCACGTGAGAGTAGAGGTAAAAGTCACAGATACCGGAAGCTTTGGATTGGCGCGAGCCAACAACCCCTAAGTAGGCCAGTAAAGAAAAAAGGGTTTATTTCCTGGCGTATTTTAACTATGCCAAATGCTGTTAGATTTTCCCTTTTCTAGGCCATTCTATTCTCACCTTCGCCTTTCTGCAAAATATGAGGTTGTCGTCGTTTTTCTGATGGCCAGATACTATTGTCATCTTCTTCTTCCCTTTCACGATCAAGGGGCACTGGACTCTGGTCATTGTTGTCGCTCGTTCAAAACATAATGAGATATGAAAAAGAAAATTACTGTTTAAAAAAATGATGTATTATTTTTTTTCATAAATGAAAATACTTTTTTAAAGTTTTAATCCTCTGGTTTTATTTTATAATTTTATAACCATCGTTGAACAGCCGACCCAATTGCATACCTGCCAACCTTTAATCCTTTCAAGGATGACTTTCCCCCAGTGGTAGTAAAATGGAATTTAAATTAAAATTTTCGGTAGAAACATACGCTGTAATTTGAAAATGCTTAAACGGACTACCATGACAGTATTACATATTTATATATATGCTTAATTTTTTTAAAAATAGTTGCCATCAAAAAGATTATAAATTAAGTTTATAAATGCAAGGAATATATAGAAAGTCTACATTATACTACCACTTTAAATATAGAAATAAAATTTTAAGCCAAATGCGGAAAAGTTGGCAGCTATGCAATTGTATGGGTTTACGACTACTAATGTTCAACTCCTTGCCTTGTAATTTTTAACTCAATCCAGAAGACAAGGGAACTCCTGGATCAAGCATAGGGAGAAATTTGCCTTCGTAGAGGACTTTTTTTTATGGAACTAACCAGCATTTGCGTTACATGAATATGAAGACCACGATAACCTCCCACGGTTAGCCTGACGACAAGGGGACTCTAACCCCTGATCCGTGTACCACTAAGGATATTTCACGTCAGCGCTGTGGTCGGTTGCAAGTCGGATGCGGAATTCATATCTACCAGCTATTGCCAGGATTCAAACCCGGTGATCTACTGTTTTTTTTAATATTTTTTATAAAACCGTCGTTGAACAGCCGATCCAATTTTATGGGTTTACGACTACTAATGTTCAACTCCGTAGCCTTGTAAATTTGAACCCAATCTAGAAGGCAAGGGAACTCCTGGATCGAGTATTGGGAGAAATTTGCCTTTGTTGAGGACTTTTTGATGTAGCTACCCCGCAATTGCTTTACATAGAGAGGAAGACCATGAGAACCTCCCACGGTTAGCCTGACGGCAAGCGGACTCTAACCCATGATCCGTCCACCACTGAGGATATTTTACGTCAGCACTGTGGTCGGTGCAAGCCGGATGCGGAATTCGTATCGACCAGCCATCACCGGGATTGAACCCTAGTTCACCTCATTGGAAGGCGAACTCTCTATCCCCTGAGCCATCGCAGCTCTAGTTACTAGATTGTAAATTGTGGTTTGGGTGATTTTTTGCCGCGTGTGATTTTTTGAGATTTGCGTGCTATTTATATTTCGCTTGGGAGGACGTCATATCAAGGAAGAAAATTTTCGTCTCAAATTCTCTTTCTCCTGCAGTACTAATTTCACGTCATATCAAGGAAGAAAAATTTTCGTCTCAAATTCTCTTTCTTCTGCATTACTAATTTCACGTCATATCAAGGAAGAAAATTTTCGTCTCAAATTCTCTTTCTTCTGCATTACTAATTTCAAATTTAAAGTGTAGAAAAACTTAGTTCAGGCGAACCTAGAGTAAGTCATGAAGTTTCAATTGCAGAAAAAAATGCATCAAAACATTGAAATACAAACAAATTACTAGAAGAGAACTTCTCCTTTGCGTAATCCTAAGTTAACATCTCATAATTTATTTTCATTTGTACATTTAAAAATTTTCTTTTCAGTATTTGAAACTTCATGACTTACTCTAGGTTTGTTTAAACTCACTTTTTCTCCACTTTGAATTTGAAATTAGTTATGCAGGAGAAAGAGAATTTGCGACGAAAGTTTTCTCCTGCAGTATGGCGTCCTCTTAAGCGCAGGCGAGAAGGGATTTGGACCGATTTTCAAGACCCATTCCACATTCCTGTTGCCCGGATACAAAATAATAATAATGATATTAAATAAATTAATAAAAACGTAATGGAGAAAAAAGCTTTGGGAAAAAAAACACTTCATTTATTATTAAATAAATTTCATGTCCAATTCGATTCAAATCATCGAAAACCCCGATATTTTTTAAAAATTATTTTTATTCGAACTTGATTAAATATTTTTTTTAAAAAAATAGCTATTATGCAAATTTTAATTGAAATTGACTGAAAGGAATATTTATTTGTAATGCAATTATATTATGTATAATAATATTGTTATGAAAAATTTATCAATTACTGATGGTCTCTCAGAGGCTTAGGCTTTTTATAAGTTAAAAATATTAACGGAAATTACAAAATATTTCATTGAATGCTTATGAATGCATTGAATGAACAAGTTAAAAAGTTATTATTTGTATGTTATTAATTGTATGTTATTGAATGTTAAATTACAATACAATACACAATTATAAAATATAAAATAAGAAAACTCAGTGAGGAAAGAAGCTCTGAAAAAAAGTCTTAAGGGAAAAAACACCTTATTTATTACTACATAAATTTCATGTTCAATTCAATTCAAATCATTGAACCCTGATATTTTTTTAAAAAAACTAAACAATTATTCAAACATAATTAGATATAAATTTAAAAAAAAATAGTTATTATGCAAATTTTTAATTGAAATTGACTGAAAAGAATATTTAATTTTTAAAGCAACTATATAATGTTTAATAGTATTGTTATGAATAATGTATCAATTACCGATGATCTCTCAGATGTTTAAGCTTTTTATAATTAAAAAATATTAACAGAAATATATTTTATTTAATGAATTTTTTTAAATAAAATAGTTAAAAAATTATCATTTGTATGTTATTAAAATTATCATTTAAATGTTAAATTGCAATATAATACCTGCAATTATTAAATAAATATAAAAAAACGCAATGAAGAAAAAAGCTCTGAAAAAACCTTTGAGGGAAAAACACCTAATTTATTATTACATAAATTTCATGTCCAATTCGATTCAAATCATTGAACTCATTTGAGAAATAAAAAAAAAACTAAAAAATTATTCGAACGTAATTAGATATTTATTTCAAACATATATACTATTCAAATTTCAATTTAATTTGACTGAAAGGAATATTTTATTTTTAATTCAACTATATAATGTATAATAGTATTGTTATGAAAAAAAGTATCAATTACAATTACAATAAAAAATATTAACATAAATGACAAAATATTTCATTTAATGATTTGACAAGTTAAAAAATTATTATTTGTATGTTATTAAAAGTTTCATTTATATGTTATAGAATGTGAAATTACGATACAATACGTGTAATTATAAAAATTTAGAACAGTTCTGGAATTGGTTATGAACCCTAATCATTATGTTAACTAGTTTAAAATTTAGTAAAAATTTCCTTTCGGTAAATTTTTAATTAATTTTTATTAATTAATAAATTTAAAAATATCTAATTTCATTCTAATAAATATTTAATTATATTACAGCTCAGCGTCCCAAATTGAATCGTTTGTTAAATTCAGATAATAATTAACTAGGTCGGTTTTTTTTCGGTCTCCACGAAGAAAACATAGTGTAGAAATGTAAAAAGTACCTTTATGATAAAAGTATTAGAACATTTAGTATTAGACTAATTTGAAAATTTCTTGTGTTAGCAAGCACACGAATTTTGAAATATTGCAATTCGGTAATTTTAGATCAGAATATAGACATTTATTTTATTTAAATATTAAGGGGTTTTCATAGAAGAAGAAACTGAGTTACTAGTTGTTTAATTTTGATAAAAATGTATGGAAACATTGATAATTAATGGATTTAAATAATTAAGAAAAAGGGGAACCACACGGGTTTAAAAAAAGGTTGTTTCTTAGAATATGCTTTTAAAATTATTGCAAAACTTCTTAAGCGCAAACTAAATCAAGGTTCATACCATGATTTGAAAATTTAAAAAGTGATGTTAACCGCTTGGGGACGGGTGATTCAGAAAAGCATTCGTACAAGATCAGAGTTAGGATACAATTAAATAAAGAACGGTAACTTAAATGTAGTAGCTGCTAATTTGAAAGACTTACTTTGCTTCTACTTTAAGTATCGTTAGTTTAATCATATATAAAATCAATGTTAATTCAAAGTATAACTAAATAGTTTTATTTTAAACAAAGTAATGGTGGGTTAAATAAATCAAACAATTATAACTCCGCCCACAAATAAACGGCTAAAGAAATACTTTGATTACCAGTTTTATCTTTTTACCCTGTTTGATACGGTTTTATGCTGACATGTATTTGAGACAGTCGGCGCGTAAGGGTTAACAGTCTAATAAAGAAGTAACATTATGCTTCTTTAACCCTTTGCACTCGGATGTCCCCACGGAGGTACCAGAAACAGTCACCACTTTAAAATTAAGAAATTTTATACCTTAATAATTAGTAACCGCATTATTTCAAGAATAGATAAGAGTCGCTTCGCGACCCAGGTTCCCAACAAAATCAAAACACTAGGACTAGGACTATTTCAAGGATTTTAACATTATATAATAATACTATATTGTAAATGTTAAACGCTATAGTGCTGATAATAGATTAAACAGCATATAAAAGTAATATATATATATAATAATAATAATAATAATATATATATATATACATCGAAGAGCCATTACATTATGATCACCCTGCTAATAACATGTAGGACCACCTTTAGCCCTCAAAACTGCTAGCACCCGCCGTGGCCTTGATTCCACAAGGTGCTGATAGGTTGTCTGAGGTATCTGGTACCAAGCGCTCATTGCGAGGGGATTGCGTAGAAGCACGAATTTGGTTTTCCAAGTAGAACCACAAATGCTCTATTGGATTAAGGTCAGGAGAATTCGGGAGCCAAGACATGATTTGAAAGTCACTGGAATGATCCTCGAACCAATCCATGACGATTCGACCCTTATGACATGGTGCATTATACTGTTGGTAAACACCACTAATCAAAGAATCATACATTGAAATATAAATTTAGTTACCACAAGAAGAATTTTCCTAAAATGCGTAGAAATTTGGCAGCCCAGCAGTTCAAAAGCCTCATAACTAAATTACTAGTACACTATGTAAATATTTTTTTATATGAGCTTGTGAATCAGTCACGTGTAGCGGTGTGGAAAATTCTTTTAAATCAAATTTACTAATCAGAGAATCATACATTGAAATGTATATTTAGCTAAAACAAGAAGAAATTTTCCTAAAAAGCGTAGAAAGTTGGCAGCCCTGCAGTTTAAAAGCTCAATACTAAAGTACTACTACACTACGCAAATGTCTTTTTATATGAGCTTGTGAATCAGTAACGTGTAGCGGGGTGGAAAATTCTTTTAAATCAAATTTACTAATCAGAGAATCATACATTGAAATGTAAATTTAGCTAAAACAAGAAGAAATTTTCCTAAAATGCGTAGAAAGTTGGCAGCCCTGCAGTTTAAAAGCTCAATACTAAAGTACTACTACACTACGCAAATGTCTTTTTATATGAGCTTGTGAATCAGTCACGTGTAGCGGTGTGGAAAAATCTTTTAAATCAAATTTACTAATCAGGGAATCATACATTGAAATGTAAATTTAGCTAAAACAGGAAGAAAGTTTCCTAAAACGCGTAGAAAGTTGACAGCCCTGCAGTTTAAAAGCCTCATCACTCATCCATTATCATCATTTTACGCCATCATCTTCTACCATTTTTTACACTTTATAAATAGACTAGCTATCCTCGGAACCTGGTTGGTTCAATTTATATAGATATACATGCTGAAATTGTTCTCAATTTACCTTCGCAAAAAGTTTCTTCTCCATTATATTTACCGGGCTGCTAACTTTCTGCTGTTTTTGTAAAAAATTATTCTAGTTGCAGCTATGTTTATGTTTTAAATAATGTGTTATACATTAAACCGTTAACTTAGATACCACTAGAAGAAATTTTCCTAAAAAGCGTAGAATGTTGGCAAGCCTTGTATTTTAATAAATTTTTTACTTTTATCTGCGCAAGAGGGAGAATAATTTTTATTTTAAATTTAAAAAGAAAAAAATGTCTTGCAAAAGTGTTATTTTATTTTTATGTTTAGAAATCTCTAAAAATTTCTTCGAAAAATATTTTGCAAAAGTGTTATTTTATTTTTATGTTTAGAAATCTCTAAAAATTTCTTCGAAAAACTACCTTAAAAAAGTTTTTTTCAAATTCCTTTAAAAATTGTACTTTTTTTTAATAAATAATACGTCCAAAAATTGGAATTGCTAATAACTATCCGTATTGCAGAGATGCCAACTTGCTCCGGACAACAAATATATATTTTAAAGTGGTAGTTTATCAATTGTGATCCTTGGTTTAATAAATTCAATTTAGTAGATTTTTATCCACCACTATTTCTAAATAATTCGTAGGCTTATATAATTCACCACTTTTTAGCTCTTAAGTCATTCTATACCTTTTAAAAAGCATGCCAAAATCGTCAAAAATTTGTAAAATTTACTTTGTAGTTATTTACCGTTCTTTTAATTATTTTGGCATGTCCGGAGCAGTTGGCATCTTTGGTATTACTAGTATTATTATTTTGAAGATTACTTAGACCTAAGGCTCCTATACTATCAGAGCCGACCCATCAAGCAATATTGGAGCAAACAAGTTCGCAAGTCAACGTTATGTTAGTATTAGTTATGCTATTACAGAGATGCCAACTGCTCTGGACACACCAAAAAAATTTAAAAAACGGTAAATAACTAGAAAGTAAATTTTGCAAGTAGTTGACAATATTTGCTTGTTTTTAAAAATGTGAAGCATGTCATAAGTACAATAAAGTGGTGAATTATATAAGCCTACGCATTGTTCAGAAATAGTGGTGGATTAAAATCTACTAAATCGAACTTATTAAACCAAGAATTACAATTAATAAACTACCACATGAAAATATTTTTTCGCTGTGCTTATGTTAGCTCTTTGCTCCAACAATAAATGATAAGTCGGCCTGTCTAATTCAGGGGCTCTACTTAGACCCATGACTTAACACAAAAAGCCCTACTTAATCTGTATAGTTTCAAAAAAAAATTATTGAATTTAGTTTTTTTCCCTGTTAGAGGTGAAAAAATTTGATTTCACCTAAGAAAATTTTGAAATGATAAGAATTTAGTTACCAATAAGTCAAAATTTTTAATCCGATCACCCACTTAAAAATATTAAGATTTAAGGATCACTTACATTTTATTTTACCACTTTTTTATGTAAGCAAATGTTAATATAATGAAGGACCTATAAGCATTGTTTGTGAGTTTTTACGATTTTTTACACTTTAGAAATAGACTAGCTATCCTCGAAAGCTGGTCGGTTCAATTTATATAGGTATACATGTTGAAATTTCTTTTGCTGCAGAATTTGTTCTCAATTTACCTTCACAAAAATTTTCTTCTCCATTATATTTTCCGGGCTGCAAACTTTCTGCTCTTTTTGTAAAAAAATATTCTAGTTGTAGCTATGTTTATGTTTTAAATAATGTATTATACGTTAAAACGTTAACTTAGTTACCACTAGACGAAATTTTCCTGAAAAGCGTAGAATGTTGGCAGCCTTGTATTTTAACATGTTCACGCCGGGGTGACCAACGCCTGCTATAACTGAAAGCCTCCATACGATTTTTTATAGGTAGTCCGATCAGACCACTGTGAAGGATATCCATTTTCCGAACGAGTCATTTAATACAAAATTTAGTTAAAATAAGAAAGTAGTAGCAAATATATGACTTTAAATTTGTTTTATTTATGAATATTATTGGTTTGCCTTATTCACTTGACAACCACTACAGATTCAATTCTCAAATATATATGATAAATTTCTGTCAATTACTTTTATAAAAGGTTTTGGGTTCATGCACACAACTGGATTACTTTTTAAGCAGTCTGCGCGGACTACTTATAAAAGACCGTGTGGAAGCTTTTCGATGTATAGGGTGATGGGGTGACCCACCGGTGGGTCACGCTAGATTGTCTCATCTTGGTGGCGCACCGGAGTAAGAACTGGTAACAATAAATTTCATTTTTTAGTTTTTTTCCGGGAATAATAAAAATCCATAACTACCAATTGTTTTTAACGGATGCAATTTTTATATTGAATTGCTTCTTCGCCGTGATAAATTTCCTCACAGTGAATTGTTATTGTTGAGAATAGATTAACTCCTCCCGAATATTATCTAATATTGAAATAGTTCTTCTACCAGTATTTTCTCTTTTCCCGTACCAGTATTTTCACTTTTCTCGGCGTGAGCGTGTTAATTAATTGTTTACTTTTATCTGCGCAAGAGGGAGAATAATTTTTTTCAAATTTAAAAAGAAAAAAATGTCTTGCAAAAGTGTTATTTATTTTTATGATTTATTCTCTAAAAATTTCTTCGAAAAAATACCTTAAAAAAGTTTTTTCAAATTCCTTTAGAAATTGTTCTTTTTTTATAAATATTAATTATTTTTTATAATATAAATGGAATTGCTAATAAGTAACCGTATAATTATTATTGTTATTATTTTGAATATTACTTTGACCCATGGCTTAACACATAAAACCCTACTTAATCTAAATAGTTTCAAAAACAAATTATTGAATTTAGTTTCTTTCCCAGTTACAGGGGAAAAATTTGATTTCACTTAAAAAAAATTTGAAATGATAACAATTTAGTTGCCAGTAAGTTAAAATGTTTAATTCGAGCACCCACTTAAATATATCAAGATTAAAAAATTTTGAAAATTTATTTTACCGCTTTTTTATGTAAGCAAATGTCAATATAAAGAATAAACTGAGCAACGATTGTGTATTTAAGTATTTTTTTCTGATATGTTATAGACTAGCTGACTTTGGAGGCTGGTCGGTTCACTTTATATAAATTTAAATACCGAATTTTTTTTTCGCTGCAGAATTTATTAAAAGTTGAACTTAACCTTTATCGTTACTTTACAATTCACCTTCGCAATAATTTTCTTCTCCATTGAATTTACCGGGTAGCAAACTGTCTGCTCTTTTTGTAAAAAAATTGTTCTAGTGGTAGCTATGTTTCAATGTATTATACATTATAACGTAAACTTAGTTACCACTAGAAGAAATTTTCCTAAAAATCGTAAAAATGTAGCAGACCTGCATTCTAAAAGCCTCATCACGAAGGAGCAAAATGTAAATGGCTTTTTATACAAACTTGGGGATCAACCATGTGTAATGTGCAAAATAACTTTAAATCAAACTTAAATGAATAGTTGGCTACCGCTTTAAACATTCTGGGAAGCAAGGACATCAGGACTGGCAGCTATGCTACTTTTTTGTTCCTTTTAACACTTTGCACTCGGATATCCTCAAGGAAGCATAATCAACAGTCACCACTTTAAAATTAAGAAATTTTGTATCTTGATAATTGGTAACCACTATATTTTGAGAAATTTAAAAGAGTATAACAATAGTATATTTTGTATTTTAAATGCTATAGTGTTTATATTAATCCTTTGCACTCGAGAGGTGACTGTCAGTCGCCACTTTCACCTGTAAATTACCCACCACTCTAAATGTGAAATTTTTTTCCCATTAATGTTTAGTTACCACTTTATTCAGTTACGAATCTACTAGTTCCTCTATTAAAAAGTAGGCGTAACTATCCTTCTTTAACGAATTTTACTATATAAAATATACCACTTTACTAAAACTATTCCAGAAAGTGGAGCAGTTAGCATCCCTGTAGTGGAGAACTCATAAAAGCAACTCCATTGCCTGC
Source organism: Parasteatoda tepidariorum (assembly GCF_043381705.1). NCBI lineage: Eukaryota > Metazoa > Arthropoda > Arachnida > Araneae > Theridiidae > Parasteatoda > Parasteatoda tepidariorum. The sequence goes on from NC_092215.1 coordinate 20,349,479, forward strand.
TCACATCATTGCTCAACCAAAACTGTTATAAAATTCCAGATGAATGGGATAGGGGCAGCTTCGCGGCCCAGGTGCCCAATAAAATCAAAACACTAGGACTAGGACTTTATTTGTGGGAGATAGTGCAGCATAGGAGTAAATAATGACGATAATTTAACAAACATAACAATTTAATAGAAATAAAAAGATACGTAGAAGGATATAGCAGTTAGCATTATTGACATGTCTCGTGAGAGCTGCCTTCTCGCAGTGGTCTCCGGAATGCATGTGACTAAGAATTAGATTGTTCTATGGTATAAAGTAAGAGTTAATTATAAATTCGGGAGTTTCCCTTCGGGACTTCCCCTTCTGGTCTGTCTGGCGCCTCTCAATGTCAAGAGGATGATGCAACTTCCTTTAATATTACAAGATGGTGAATGACGTAATGTTCGAAGCTATTACACTATAATACTGCAATCACAGCACCAAACTCCACAGACTCAGGACCGCGCAGGTTCGAATCCTGCCGGCTTGTAATGTTATGCCTTTAAAGGCTAGAGATTTGAAGAGAATTAGGCGAATACATTTAAAAAGGCATTTTATTACTTATATGGAGTATGGAAATCAGTGTTCATGAAATCTTTACAATTATGGTTTCCCCATTTCAGGGATTGTTTGGATTGGCCTAGATTTCTCTAGCCATGGAAAATATGGAAAAGACACGCATTTTTGCCTCTCCCGAGCTTTTAAAGAGAGGTCCTGTAAAGGGGAGGGCGTTGCAAGCATCTTCTTATTCAATGAAACGTCATTCAATTGATAAACTTTAGAGATTTTGATTCGTTAAAAGGATATCGCCACTCTGACGGTGGGAAGTTTTTGGGGTATTTTAATGTCTACTTCATTTACGAATTATTAGACCATTAGCTTCAGAAAATAATCTTTTATCCGGCCGTATCTGGTTCATCTTGACTTTTTATGGCTCTTTGTGAGAGACCGGCTTCCATATCTTAACTTTGATAAGAAACATATGTTNTATATAGTAAATGAGTGAGATCTATCATTATATATATATATATATATATATATACAGAGAGGGAAAGAGAGACACTAGTTTGGAGTCCCTTGCAGCCCTATACCTATTTATCAGGGATTTCTAACGTTATATTACGGGTAATTGTGTTAGTACACGCCTTTCTGTAGTATTTAATTAGAATTTAAGTCAAAGTATTAATGAAATTGGCTACATATAAATTAATAAGAATTTTGTAGTAAAAAAAATACAATTGCTCCACCTTTTATCTGTTTCGCCGAATTAAGATTTGTTCCAAGTTCCGAAAAAATTTTAAGGTAGTAGTACTGTACAAATTTTTATTGCATGTGCTAAAAATTACTAATTGAAATTACTTGTAAACTGAACTTACATATTCTAAAAAATTACTTATTGACTAGATCAGCAGGGATACCAACTGCTCCACTTTCTACGAAAGTTTTAAAAAATTGTTAGCGAATTATAAGCAGTGAAACTTGTAGAATAAGGATAATTACGCCCACTCTTTAAAAGAGTCGCCACGAAATAATTGCAATTAACGTTTCATTTCATATGTTACTTGGAATATTTGATATGAAGTGGTGGAAAAATCACTTAAAAAGAAAATACAAAAGTTACCACCAGGAATGTTTTTTTCATCTCTGGATTAGTAATTAAGATAGTTTGAGCAATATTTTAAAATTAAAACATGCAACCTATAGATAACAGAAGTACAAAAAAAAGTTTTGAGAGCTATGTTACCAATTTTTATTCTTGAGAAATTCCTAAAACTAGGGCGTATCTCGCACTTATAAGAAAAAATGGCGCACAAAACTACACCCCGACAAAAGTCAATTCTTAAACATAAATAGTAAGAAAAAAACAACAAAATACTCCCCACATCTATCTCCTTAATACTGAGATCAAACCAGTGAAACACGTTAAATACCTCGGCGTCACGATCTCATATAATTTGAGTTGGAGTACTCACTTAAACGACATAATCAAAAGAGCCAGAGGAGCGTTTTTTTGCGCTCAAAGTTCTCCTGCATAAGAATTCAAAGCTTGATCTAGAGAATAAAAGAACTATCTATATACAAGCGATTCGACCAATTCTTACGTATGCTTGCCCAGCCCTCACTACTATAAGCAACAACCTAAAAAAGAAGCTATCTACAACTGAAGGTAAACTTATACGCACAATGACTGGCGCCCTAAGGGCGATTAGCAATAGATTACTCAGAAAAGACTTAACCCTTTCGCGCCGACTGTCACAAATACGTGACAGCAAAAAACCGCATCAATCAGGGTAAGAAGATAAAACTGGTAATCAAAGTATTTCTTTAGCAGTTTATTTGTAGGCGGAGTTATAATTTTTTGATTTATTTAATTCACCATTACTTTGTTCAAAATAAAACTATTTAGTTATACTTTGAATTAATATTGATTATATATATGATTAAACTAACAATAATTAAAATAAAAGCAAAGTAAGTCTGTCAAATTAGTAACGACTAAATTTAAGTTACCGTTTTTCATTTAATTGCAACTTGATTCTGATTTTGTACGAATGCTTTTCTGAATCACCCGTCCCCAAGGGGTTAAACATTGATGATATCAATTGCTTTATAGCTAACTTGACCACAATATTTTATAGCGACGCAAAAACATGCACCACATCAGATTTCAATAAGTTGTTCGATATTAATATAATCCGTGATAATTTGAATTTCAGCCCAATTACCGTCTTTTTATGTTCAGTCTGCATGCTATCAAAATACTATTAACTTCATCATACAACTCTACTCAAGGGGATCTCCCCATTCCAAAGATGATTTTCACTTCAAAACTAAAGATTTGCTTCTTTAAGGACTTGATTTGTTGTTACAACATACTACAACTTCAAAGATATATAGGACCTCCTAGAATACGACAAAACAGAATCAATGAATCTGTTAGTGGCGCTTGGCGCCAAACGCCGAGATAACCCCAATATCCAGCATTTATAAGAAAACTAAGAAAAGAAAAAAAAATTAAAAAAAAATTAAATTAAGAAAAAATTTAAAAAAATTAAAAAAAATTAAATTAAAAATTAAATTAAGAAAAAATTTAAAAAAATTAAATTAAAAAATTTAATTAAAAAATTTAGTACAAACCGTTTTTGATCCATTATTTAAACATATTCAAGTTCAATTGTAAAATGTTCTAATGTATATAAGTTGATTTTCTGTCCTGGTTATAAAAATCTTTTGAAATAAAATTTAACAAAACAAAAAAAAAAGGCTGTTGTTGTTATATATATCTTTATTTACACATGGCTGTTAGACAATTTGCTTTGCTACAAAGATCAATAATCAAGACTAAATAAAAAAAAAGAACATCAATTCAAATTAAGAACACAATAAAAGGAAGGGATTAATCACTAAGAATTCCTAATTGTGACTAAGAATTCCTACTCCTAAGATTCCAACTGGCGACAACAATTTGACAACCGTTTTTATCAGCGATTATGTCAAATCCACACACGTCAAATATTGATTTTGTGATACCTGTTCTGCAAATCGGATACGTTAGTATAATTTATATTCCGAACAAATATTCTGTTGAGCAGTCTTATTCTGTCTTTAGAATGAAATTTTGCACTGCCTTTTTACTAAGTAAACTGGCAAATCTAAAATATAAAGAAAAAAAAACAGCAATAATACATTTTATTATCTCTAAAAAAATTTTCCAGTTAAAGCAAAAAAGTTGGCAACTATGTTAAACTTTTAATGTTTGACCCCAAAAAGTGGTCTACATATGAAAAGCATCAATACGAATGTGCTAGTTACAGCTAGTATATTTGTTTACAGCTAGTGTGTTTGTGTATTACTAGTGTAGCTAAGTTATATTCCGAACAAATATTCTGCTGAACAGTCTTATTCTATCTTTAGAATGAAATTTTGCACTGCCTCTTTACTAAGTAAACTGGCAAATCTAAAATATAAAGAAAAAAAAACAGCAATAATACATTTTATTATCTCTAAAAAAATCTTACAGTTAAAGCAAAAAAGTTGACAACTATGTTAAACTTTTAATGTTTGACCCCAAAAAGTGGTCTACATATGAAAAGCATTAATACGAATGTGCTAGTTACAGCTAGTATATTTGTTTACAGCTAGTGTATTAGGGTATTACTAGTGTAGCTAGGTTATATTCTGAACAAATATTCTGCTGAACATTCTTTTTTTGTCTTAAGAGTGAAATTTTTCACTGCCACTTCACGGGGTCTAACTTGCAAACTTGCAAATAAAGAACACAGCAATGATACATTTTATTGCCTCTAAAAAATCTTCCGGTCAAAACAAAATAAGTTGGCAACTATGTTAACTCTTTAATGCTTGACCCCAAAAAGTAGTCTTCATATAAAAAACATCAATTCGGAAAAGCTAGTATATTTGTTAACAGCTTATATATTTATTTACATCTGATATATTTGTTTACAGCTAGTGTATTATTTGTTTACAGCTTGTGTATTATTTGTTTACAGCTAGTGTATTATTTGTTTACAGCTAGCACATTTGTTTACATACCAAGTGGAAGTTTCATTCTGTTCCTACTTTAGCTTTTGAAAAGCACTTTGCCTTGACTTTCAAGTCTAAATATAAATATTTATATCATTGTTATACTGATGTGGAAAGAACTACCTTGCTTTTTCCTACTAAATACTAATAATGAAACACGTGCGATATTATTTTTCTTTTTCTTTTTGAAAAAGTAACCGTCCCGATAAAAGGCACAAATGGGTTAAAGGATTAAAAAGAAATCTCCAAGATCACGAACAATTTAAAATCTTCCACAAATTAAAAGACATTACCCAACGCTATTTATTTTCGCATAAATCAACGCGATTGAATTGCTTCATCTCAATTAGACTCGCCAACACTTTTTCTTTCTTCCACGCTTAATGAGTTCATTCAAATTATTTTTCTTAAGTATTTTCACTTTCTGTTGTCACGCTTCCAACTTAAGCGATGTTTTCTCTTAAGTAGGACTCAATGGCGGTCGATGAACTCTTTGGCTGGGACATAGCTTCCAGCCATCCGTTAACAATGTTCTGTGTCAAAGGTGGGTTCATATGGTCACGCAAGTCATCAGGCCATTGTTGGAAAGTGAAATAAAGCTCCACAAGTTCACTGTATAACGGTATTTCAAGAGCGAAAGGCTTAACCAAGCAGAACATATAATCGTGGTTTTCTTCAACAATGGCTGTAGAGCTGGGAATTGTATAACAAAGAAGATCATAAATCATTAGAAAGGATTAGAGAGAGTTATATTCAAATTTAGGAAACTTTACTGACCGAGTTGTTTTAGTGATCGAGTTTATTTCTTTGTAGCGATGAAAGTGACCTCGACTCACATTTATTTTTTAGTTACGATATTTTTATTTTGGACATAGCGCAACATGCGAGGTAAAAAAAAATGGACAAAGCTTAAAATACGCGCATTAAAAACATTTTACTTTATTTTACATCCGTCGTTGAACAGCCGACCCAATTTTGAGTTTACGGCTATCAGTTTTCAACTCTGTCGCCATATAATTTTGAACCTAATCCAGAAGACAAAGGAACTCCAGGATCAAGTATTGGGAGAAATTTTCCTCCGTGGAGGACATTTTGATGAAACTAACCCGCATTTGCGTTACAGGCGAGAAAAATCACGAAAGCCACCCACGGTTACTTGACGGCAAGTGGACTCTAACCCATTATCTGTGTACCACTGAGGATATTTTACGTTTGTACTGTGTTCGGTGCGAGGCGACAGCAGAATTCGCACCGAACAGCCACAGCTGGGATTCAAACCCGGGTAACCTCATTGAGAGGCAAGTGCTTTAACCCTTGAACCACTACGGCTCTTAAAAACGTATTGATTAAAATGGACTTAACTTGAAACGCGAATTATATTTTATTATAAAACTGCCATTAATAAGTTAACCCAATTTTGGGTTTACGGCTATCAATGTTCAACTCCATGGCCTTGTAATTTTGAACACTATTGAGAAGACAAGGTAACCTCTGGATTAAGCATTTGGATGAACTACCCTTTAAGGAGGATATTTTAGATAAAATTGACCTGCGTTACATGCAGAGGAAAACCACGGAAACATGGTGAACCCAATAGCTTGAAAATTCTAATCCGTGGGAGAAATTTTTGTCTGTATTATGGTCAGCATGAACTAAATTCTTTTAGACCATTCATAGCTGGATTTCGAACATCTCATAAAACATGCATTTAAGAAAAAAAAAAAACTCAAAATAGGTACTTAGGAAAATAGGTATAGTTTGAAGCATCAGAAAAAAAGTAACGTCGCTCAAAACGCATGTTTTTAGATCTAAGCGTAGCTTGAAGTGTGCTCTTGAAAAAAATGGACATAGCTTATTGTGCTGAATTTAAAAATTGACATAGTACGTAGCTTTTGATTCAATTTTTTAAGCTATATTGTGTTACACTGACCAACTAAAATAGAAGACATCGCAATATTATTCTTTGTAGTGTAAGAAAAAATAATAAATGAAATTAAATAAATAAAACTAAGCGATATGTGTTGTGGCCGTCAGTGGACAAAACGGCTCATAATAATATTCATATAATTCATATATTTAAATTATCAATAATTAAATTCATATAATTAAATTATCGTTTCAAAAGTAATGAAAATAAAGTGAAAAAGTAGTTTGCGTACTACTTGTAAAAAGTAAAAGTTTGTAAAAAGTGTGTACTTTTGTTTACTTTAATAACGTTTTACATTACTACTTATACTTGAACTTTTGGAAATGCTACTAGAATTTTGAGGAAAACATATATTTATTTTCTGAACAATTTTTCTTTGAACAATTATTTCAAGAAATATCCTTACTTTCAATAAAAAATTTTCCTAAGGAAAAGAACTGTCCCGCTGTGAACTGATCATAAATTATGGTTCCCAAGAGATCAACGAAGTCAAGCACTTTGGTGGGTGAGCACTTAGATCAAACTGCGAAGGATCCGAGGTTGTGCGGTATACGTTCTTGCTAAACTAACTGTTCTACTGCTTTTTCATGAAGGTCTTCGGACAACGCCTCCTGTAACTGAAAGCCTCCACACGGTTTTTTATAGGTAGTCCGATCAGACCACTGTGAAGAATATCCACTTACCGAACGAGTCATTTAATACAGAATATAGTTGAAAAAAGAAAGTGGTAGCATAGATATGACTAAAAATGTATTTTATTTATAAATATTATTGGCTTGCCTTATTCACATGTCAACCACTACAGATTCAATTCTCAAATATATAAGATAAATTTCTCTCAATTACTTTTATAAAAGGTTTTGGGTTCATGCACACAACTGGTTCGCTTTTTAAGCAGTCTGCGCGGACTACCTATGAAAGACCGTGTGTAAGCTTCCTGAGGTAAGAGGTGATGCCTCGGATCATTTAAAGCGGGTGGGGGACCATCGAAGTGTAAAAACTTTATTCGGACATGCATAAACTGTGTATTTTAGTATGTCCGTCAGGGCATGCTAAAATACTTCTACTCTAAACAAGTCTACTCTAAATCCATGGAAAAAATTATTTCCATAGATTTAGAGTAGAAGTGTTTCACTATTTTTGTCCAACCCTTGTAAGTATAATAGAAAAAGTCAAATAATTTCCATTTAATCGGAAATTTTCATTATCCGCATAAAAAAATATAATAGAAAAAAATGTTCATTCTAATTTCATCTAGCTGCTAGAGTTAAGGACAATGAGTATTTCAGTGATCTTCATTGTTTCGAGAATAAGTGAGATCGTTTTTTGTAAATTTGAACGCATCTCGAGATAAAATATGTTATTGTGTTATCATTCAATCTGTTATCATTCTATAAAGTTTTTATGAACGAGTCTCTACAATACCTTTAATGACTTGATTTTTTTAACATACTTATAATTCAACGATACACTCAAGAAATTTGCAAAATATAGCAATTTTCAATATTTCTTGTGCTGAAATTCAGTTTTTGATAATATGAAAAAATCAAGCCAAACAGAACAAAAACTACATTTAAAGGGCTGCCCAATTTCTGCGCTTTTTGTAAAAATTTGTTCGGATGGCAGCTATGTTTATGCTTTAATGTATTATTTTTTATTAATATTAGCTTGTTTTCCTGTCCCGCAGTGGACTGATCATTAAGACACGGTTCCCAGAAGATCACCGAAGTCAAGCATCAGTGTTTGCGGTCAGTGTGAGGGTGGGAGACCACTTGGATCAATCTGCGTAGGGACCGAGGGTGTGCGGTATGGGTCCTCGTTAAACTGTTCTACCGTAAAGTGCTCGACTTCGCGTGCAGGTCGTTGGGCTACCGAAGCAGGGGGTGCCATCCCCTCTGCAGAGGATCGAAATTGTGATGGCTTGTCTTCGGATCATCCTCAGGGATGTTTCCCAGACCGTCGCCAACAGCCCATTGTGCAGCTCTAGGGCGACGTAAATTAACTACAACAGCAACAACAGCTTGTTTTCCCCATCACTACGTATAAAGGATTTAAAAGCTCATACACAACGTTATATTCTTTCATCTCATTCTGGAGCCGACCTAGCCGAGTAATACCGTTCAACAAATGCTGTGCAAAGCGTGGAGGTAGCGAGTTCGAATCCCACTGTTACCCAGGATGTATCTTCGGCTATCATTCACTGTATTATTCGATCCACCTTTTATTTGATAAAGGTTTATAAGCCAAAATTAAGCACGCAAACTTGTAAATGTAGATCCAATAAATAAAATAAATTTCATTCTAGGTGAGGCTTTTAACACATTGCTGACCGGTCACGAGTCAACTCGTGTTTTCGTGGCCAAGCGTTGATGACCGATCACGAGTTAACTCGTGTTTTCGTGGCCAAGCGCTTTAAAATAGTCCCGTGGTGACTATTTTAAGAAGTGGGCGTAATTTTCCCTACTTTTCAAGCTATACTATTTAATTCTCTACCAATTTATTATAACTTTACGAAACCCGATATATTTGCAGAACTTGTGGTGCACCATTGCACGTAGGTGATTGTTATACTTTTTATCATACGAAAAATAAATATTAAGAGTTGAATAATAAATAAAAAAATTTTAAAGTTTATTTATATTGTTTTACTTCCACATCCGCTTTCAAAAACAATAGCCAGGCACACGGGGAAATTTTCAGAAAAGTTGCCGGTCAGCTATGTGTTAAAGTGTTGGCAAAATTACCAAAATTAGCTTTGGTTTTTAAATCTCTACCACTCTGTGAAATATTTTTCAGAAAGCTTAGTAGTTGGCAAGCCTGCATTTATCGCACATTGTATGAAGTGTGAAATAATTATTCTTTAATTTAAAAATGCCCAAGATTTTGTTTACTGAAAATATTTCCGTTTATTTGAGCAGAGAGATTAGAAAGTAACTTGCACGTTGTCTCAACAGGTGACAGAATGGCGCCGAGAACAACGGGTCACTCACAATTATTTATTAGTTCAGTATCATTAATAAAGAAGTTTCACTTTCTGTGGCACACTTAGTCAAAGTAAACAACATACGCAACTTTTTCTTCATCCCTGTAATTATCGCCATTCATTCTATAATTATTTGGCGAAAAAAATTTCTTTCTGCAACAATTTTCGTCTTCAGATATAATGTCAAGTATCGTCGTATATCATTCAATAAGTTTTTATTTTTCTGTATAGAATCTTTAGCTTTTGTTAGGAAATTGCTGAAATCGTGTGTTAATTGGTGTCACCTAGAAAAACAAAAGGATTTCTTAAAAACCTGAAGAATTTTTTTTTGTGAACGTTATGTTGTATGTTACGACATTCAGTTTATTCTTGTGCTTCTATTTTTATCTAGCTACTAGAGTAAAAGATGATGATTTAAGCTTTACATTGTGTAAAACTTAGTGAGTGAATTTTTTTTATTTTGGACACAGCTCAAATTGTGTGTTTAAAAAATGAACATAGCTCAAAATGAATGTTTGGGGAAAAAAACGTAGCTTTTAATTCCATTTTTAGAACTTCTGTACTGATTATTGTATTTAAAAAGAATTAACTAGAAAATAGCTATTATTCGTAGCATTAAACTCATTTTCCTACTCTCTAACAAATACTGAATTTCCGTAGTTTTAAAAAATATGTTTTCTAGCTGTGGTTAGAATGTTATATTAATAATTCAATAAATTAAATTCAAAAAACCAGTACATTTAAAAAAAACGGTACATTTAAATTATTTAAATATGTATATAAAAGGTCAGTGGGTCAAATAAATACATTAAGAACCTCTGATAAACGTTTTAAAAATTCTATTTGTTTCATAATATCTGCTTTAAATTCGTAGCACTACAAAAACGCATATTATAGAATAAAAACAATAATTCTTGCCTTTCAATTTCTTTCTCATAGTGCTAAATATCATGTTTTTCACTATTAAAAAAATTATCATTTTGTTTTTGGTCATTAAAAAAAAGGGGGGGGGGTAGCTAAACAAAGTCAAGATTTCTTTTATAGGTTAAATTATTCGATCAAAAAAAAAAGTACAATTAAAACTATTGTAATTTTTTTATTGAAAATGAAAATGTTGACAGTTTATGTTGAAAAATTTGGTATGTAAGATTATGAGAAAAAAGATTGATGTCAGAAACTATTAAAAAATTTTTGTGATATAAATTTTTTTTAAATATTTTAGTTAAAAACCACTTCTTATTTTTTTAATGCTAAAATAAAGAAAACTCAACCTTTAATTTTTTATGATTAAAAGTATGATACTTAATATTAAGCAAAATAAAATATTGAATTGGTAGAAGTTATGATTTATACGTAAAAAATTCTTGAAGTTCACGAAAATCGTTCCCTTAAAAATTACTTTAAAAAATTATTTCCAGAATTTTAATAGTTTAATTACATAATTGTCACTTTTTTCTCTAAGGGCACTGAAACTAATAAAATTGGCTTAGAAATAAAAAAAAGTTATAGGCATTCAGAATACATAAAAAATTATGAACGTTCAGAATATATAAAAAGCTCTAGACGTTCAGAATATATAAAATGCTAAAGACGTTGAGAATATAAGGTAGAGACGTTCGAAATATATAAAAAGTTATTGACGTTCAGAATATATAAAAAGTTATAAGCGTTAAGAATATATAAAAAAATATGGACGTTTAAAATACATAAAAAGTTATAGACGTTCAGCCACCTTCTCCAGTTACTCCGTTTTGTGAAATAGTGTCAAATTTCAAAATAACCTCCTCATCGTAGTTTTGACAGAGAGTACTTTCTAACCCAAAATTTGCATAAAATGTTGTGACAAGGCAATTGATTCACTTTACTTAGAATAATAGATATATTTATATGTAGGGTAGAAAAGATTGCTATTATTGGGCTACATAATTTTGTCGCCAAATATAGCAATTTTACAGTTTTGGACATGTTAATGTAATTTTTACTTTCAATTTTTCTCATACCTAGAAATAGACCCTGAAACTCATTAAACAAAGTACTCCACAAAAGGTTGATTTACAAAACATTAATTACATTAATTATTTTTAAGATTAAACGATTAATTATTTTTTAAAAACATATAAATTTTTACGGGGTTCATTATCAGGGATAATACGCACCTGGAAAAATTAAAAAGTGGTAGTAATATTAATATATTTTTATGTTTGTAGCTGCCTCTGACAGAATATTTTATTTTCTCTTATAATGTAGATCCGAAGGTGAAGGACATAAGATTTTAATTTGAAAGTGGAAGCAAATATTAAGAGATTTTCAGTTTCTTTACAACAAAGTTGATACCAGTTTTAATTTTCTTCTCGGTGAGTACGAACTCTGATTATTTAATACTAATAATACATGATATTACAAGCTTTATAAAATAATTCAAGTTGGGATAGTATAGTCCGTAAATTAATAAAAAGTACTGAAATTAAAAATAATTTTGACTTTGATAATGAAAAATGAATTTGCTGTGTTTCATTTGTAAATACACAAAGCTTTCAGTATTTTGGTTAAATTTGGTAGCATTTTGAGAGCTTCACCGCGAGAGAACTTTTTATATAAACATTTAGATCGGTGGTTCCCAAATGGTGATCCGCGGAACCCTGGGGCTCCGTGAAAGGATCACAAATATTCCGAGAGTTAGGGAATATTTTAACCAGTTATGATTTTCAAAACCTGTAATTAAATTTTTTTTTCAATTAATAATTTATTTTTTATGTAATATTTCCATTATTTTTATGAATTTATTTAATTTTAACGCTTGAAGAACGGAATTTCGAAACAATGAATAAAAATAACCAAATTAAACAGTGAAGAAGTATGTTTTTCTGATAACCATTTTCAACTTTTTTTTCCCTTCTTTTTCCGTATTTTTTTTTTTTTTTTGAAACCATATTTCCCTTCATTCATTTTCAGTTTAAGCATGAACTAAAATTAAAATAAGAACTAGACTTGTTACCTTTCTAGGTCTGCGAATTCAACTGTCTGAAATAAAACAAAATTTTAAGACTAATATTGACGAAAAGATATGAGGAAGTAATTTCATTCTTCATTCGTCCCCTAAATATTTTCAAAATAATTAATAGTATTTTGTTAATTATTATATTCACAATTGCTAATGAAATTTATTCATTAAGTCTCAGGCTTCCACCAAAAAAAAAAAAGAACACTGACCATTTAGGATTCCACGACAAAATTGGTACCAGTCTTAAATCATTCTTGTATAATGGTGTGGAAAATAATAATCAAATTTACTAAACAAAGAATCCCTTACAAAAATTTAAGGTGTTTTGAGGTTTATTAGAGGTGTTAAGGTTAGATTTGAGGTTTATTTGAAATTGACTTCAAAAACAACCTTACAAAATCAGCCTCCCTATGTGAATAATCAAAGCGTATGAAGTTGTTTTATTGATATTTGAGGTTAATGGAAATCTACTTTAGAGCAGGAAAGTTATTTTTTAGGTGTACAGGTTATTTTTTCTACACTCCAAGCAAATAAGTATATTTGAGGTGTGAATAATTTATTTCAATCGCAACTAAAAGTGTAAATGAGCTGTTAGGGTTACCGCAAAGTAATATCGTTTCGACGCATTAAATATTCGTTAGCCTTAAAAGCCAATCATTTCTTTCGATCCATTTCGATTCATTTTCGATCCGGCATTGAAAGGTTGTTGCTAACGAGGGTGAATACATTATTGATTAAAAATAAAATGCTAACAAATATCAAATGCTCCAAAACACGTTACTATGCCGTTCCCCCAATATATATGAGGTTGATTTTATAAGGTGAAAATGAGGTTGAAATTGAGGTTTGTTGATGAGGCTATTTTTGATGCAAAACATAACCTCATTTTCTACCTCAGGTATGATTTTTGCATCTGTTTACCTCAAAACAACCTCAAAAACACCTTATTTGTAAGTGAGTAAAACATAAACTAGAAGATACCACTAGAAGAAATTTTCTCACAAAGAGTTAAAAGTTGGCAGGCATGAGTAAAATAATTTAAATCTCGATTTGCAGTAAATAAAAAGTGTTGAGATTAAGAAACTTAGATAAGTTTTGAAAAGTAGAACATGCAAATTTTTCTGTAAAGGCAAAATAAATAAATAAACAAATTTGAAGCTGTTGCTATCTTTCTTCATTATCAGCTCTTGACATGTTAGAAAGATCTTTCATTTTTTTTATTCCACTTGTAGCTTTGACGGAGTAAAAACTTGTCAACTATTTCATACAACCGTCTCCAATTAAGGTTATTATGCACTACTCATCTTTTCATACTTGAAATGATTATCCATAAAGTAGGCCATGCAAATAACCTTTATTTTTTAGTTGTAAACTAAGTTAAACTTTTTCTTTCACTTTTTTTAGTAGTAATACAAGCTTTAGGTCTGAGCTGATAAAACAGGATTGAGATTTTAAAATTAAAAATGCTATCGTTATCCGATAAAAATTATTTTGATTATCTAGTATTATTTCTAGTATTCTTTTAACTTATTAACCCCTTGGGAACGGGTGTTTCATAAAAGCATTCGTACAAAATCAGAATCAAGTTGCAATTAAATAAAAAACGGTAACTTAAATGTAGTCGTTGCTAATTTTATAGACTTACTTTGCTTTTACTTTAATTATTGTTAGTTTAATCATATATTTAATCAATGTTAATTCAAAGTATAACTAAATAGTTTTATTTTGAACAAAGTAATGGTGAATTAAATAAATCAAACAATTATAACTCCGCCCTCAAATAAACTGCTAAAGAAATACTTTGATTACCAGTTTTATCTTTTTACCCTGATTGATACGGTTTTTTCCAGTCACGTATTTGTGACAGTCGGCGCGAAAGGGTTAATGTTCGCACGCAAGAAGTTATACTGAATATAAAAAACAGCCGCATCTGTCAATTTGTTTCGATTTATTGGAATATTTTTATTTGAAGATTCAGAGTGGTAGTATATTTTATAATTCAACATTTCATCATTGATTTAATAAATTAAATTTAAAAGGCTTTTACTCCATCACTACATACAAAAAACTTCAATATTTATCGATCTATCTATGTATGTATATATATATATATATATATATATATATATATATATATNCAATAATTATATATATATATATATATATATTCCCCCTGAAGTTAATGGATTATAATTCTTGGAAATATTATGAAAATCCCAAGAATTTCTTATAGTCTGTATGGCGACCTCAGTTAAAATGAACCAAGACGGTTAAATTTTCTTTTTTGGATGATTTTCGATTACGTAAAATATTTTTTCCAGCTAATTTCCTTTCAGATTATATAAAAATATTCTATTGAGTTTTTTGAATGATTTAGTGCTCATAATTAGTTCAAACAGCATTTTGAAGTACTCGTGGTGTTAAGGGTTAAGAACCCTGAATTCAAAACCTTGCACTTTTTCTGCATTTTTAATATTTCATACGATTATTTTATTTCGATTACGATTATTATATTTTCCATTGTCTTCTGGATTCTTACACAATTAAAATCCTTAATCCATTTTACTTGGAAACTGATGCTGTACATTCAGCTACTACCTTGACTGTAAGTTTTCTTAAGAATTAATTTCTCGCACAATTCAGGGATGCCAACTGCTCCACTTTCAGCAAAAGTTTTAATAAATTGGTAGCTAATTGATTATAAACTGGTGAATTGCTGTCAACGCAAGTACTCTTTGAGTACTTGCGTTGACAAGTACTCAAAGTGACTCTTTGAGTACTTGCTCTCTCTCTTTGAGTACTTGTCTCTCGAGAAGTGACTCTTTGAGTACTTGCGTTGCGTTACGGATAGAGCGCCCGCCTTTTAATGAGGTGAACCGGGTTCGAATCCCAGCGATGACTGGTCGATTCGGATTCTGCACTCGGCTTGCTCTGACTACAGTGTAAAATATCCTAAATGATAAACGGATCATGGGTTAGAGTCCCCTTGCCGTAGAGCTAAATGTGGGAGCTTTTTTTCTCCGTTTAAAGCAAATGCGAGTTAGTTCCATGTTAAAGTTCTCCACGAAGGGAAATTTCACCCAATACTTGATCCAAGAGTTCCCTTGTCTTCTGGATTAGGCTACGGAGTTAAACATTAGTAATCGTAAATGCAAAATTTTGTCGGCTGTTTCAACGATGGTCATAAAATAATATTCACACCAATTTCATATCTGTTCACGTTTCAGTACTTTTTTCTATATTTAATGTGATACTAAATTTATTCATTCTCACTTTTTATTTGAATAAATGTGATTTAAAATGATGTTGATTCCCATTAAATTTAAATCTTTGAAACATATATACACCGAATAGCCATTACATTATGACCACCCTCCATCTATAACAATGGGATCGTCCAGGGTTTCATGGTTTCTCGCCCAGGAACAATGTTTTCATAGGGCACATTAGGACCCATAATCCTCATAGAACAATCCCTGACGTCTGTAAGCTACTTGAACATAGTCGCAGACAAGGTTCACCCATTCATGGCAACAGTTTTTCCTATGGGGGATGGTGTTTAATAACAGGATAATACACCAGGTCATAAGGGTCGAATAGTCATGGATTAGTTCGAGGAACATTCCAGTGACTTTAAAGTCATGTCTTGGCCCCCAAATTCACCTGACCTTAATCCAATAGTGCATTTGTGGTCCTACATGGAAAACCAAATTCATGCTGCCACGCTACCACCTCGCAATGTTAGGGAATTGCAGGACCAGTTGGTGAGCGCTTGGTACCAGATACCTCAGACTACCTATCAGCGCCTTGTGGAATCAATGCCACGGTGGTTGCTAGCAGTTTTAAGGGCTGAAGATGGTCCCACATGTTATTAGCAGGGTGGTCATAATGTAATGGTTCTTCAGTGTATAGTAAGCATGTTGGCTCTTTGAAAAATTTCTTTAAACATTCATAAAAACAACCCCAATTCCTGTTTGCTTCAATGCTCAACACAGCTCTGTACTACTCAAACAAACATAGTTTAGAGAAAACTGCTCATTTTAGGTTTTGATTCCTCTTTAATTATTCAAGCAAAGATATTGAAACATTCATAAAAGCAACTCCACTGCCTGCTTACTTCAATGTTAAATAGGTCCCGCAGTGGACTGATCGTTAAGACACGGTTCCCAGCAGATCACCGAAGTCTAGCATCACTGGCTACGGTCAGTGTGCGGGTGGGTGACCACTTGGATCAGCCTGCGTAGGGACCGAGGGTGTGCGGTATTGGTCCTCGTTAAACTGTTCTACCGCAAAGTGCTCGACTTCGCGTGCAGGTCGTCGGGCTACCGAAGCGGGGGTGCCATCCCCTCTGCAGAGGATCAAAATTGTGATGGCATGTCTTCGGATCATCCTCAGGGATGTTTCCCAGACCATCGCCAATAGCCCATTGTGCAGCTCTAGTGCGACGTAAATGAACAACAACAACAACAACAATGCTAAATAGTGCTAAAATCAAATTGTGCTAAAATTCCAGATGAATGGCTTCGCGGCCTAGGTGCCCAATAAAATCAAAACACTGACTTTAAAAGTGTGTTTAAGTGCTGACTAAGTATTACTGAAACAGCAGTAAACAGCAGCTGCTCCCTACCTCAAAGAAAAAACCTTTTTGTGAAGAGTATAAAAAAAATTTTAATTGCTTAATTGACTTTTATTTTGCTATAATGGAAAAAGACCCTTGATGAAAACGTAATAGCAGGTTTGAATGCGAATTAAAGAAATTTTTCTAGGATTCGCGACTAATTCTTCTAAAAATACATCAACTGATTCGTTCTAGAACAAGATGCAAGTCGCTAGATAGGGTAAACCAACCAGTGAAGGAACATTTCATATATATTGATTAAAAATAAGAATTTGAAAGTTTTTCTTTAGATTGATTGGTGACAATAGCTTACTGCCAAACAATAGGAAGTCAACTAGCAATGTTTTGGATTACCTGGTCACATAGACTTCCTTGGAAAAATTTTTAAATTTGTCATTATCTCTGCACCACCATGTTTCTTTGAAAAAATTATAAGGTGAGTGTTTGTATTTATATGTTTGAAGTGGAATTAATTGCTTGTAATAGTTTTATATTTCTCACTGTGAAAATAAGAATTCAAAATATAGTTATTGAAGTTACGTTTTATTTTTTTGAAGCATCATGGCATAATGAAGTACTGAGATAAGGGGATGTTTATTCACTGGATCACCAAACGATGAAAAACCAGTGAAGGATCAAGTGTTCCTTTACTGGGCATAGATTTCCCAGTGAATGAAAACTATGTGTTAATAAGTTGACACTTTGCTTTTCAATTCATGATTACAAAAAAAGTTAACATTTTCCAAGTATTTGTATGTTATAATTTCAAGAATAGGCTTGTTTTTAGATATTTGGATGGCATATAAATTCATAAAGAGCATTAAAAAATAACCAAAATTAAGTGTTCCTTTACTGGGAAATTTTGCGTTCCTTCACTAGTAAGAGCTGTTCCTTCACTTGGTCTTCTTACTACTTGTTATTTGAATCTCCAAAACTTTAAAACAATATTATGTAAGTTCTCTACAATTTCTTTATATAATTTGCAATTAGTATCAAATATGTTGACACTGTCATTTAACTAAAATTGCGAATTTTGAAATTAATATGATTTTTTAAAAGGCAAGCGAAGCTTAAATGTTCCTTCACTGGTTAGTTTACCCTATATAATTTTATGTAATTAATAGATCTCATTTTCAGAGTTGATAGTAATTTAAGATAATTAAGATTAAGAAGGTAATTGGCAAAGAGACAACTTTGAGTGGAAAGGATTAACACTATTGTCATAAAAGCCCTTTTTAAACCATCGTAAAATTAGTCAGCGGGGATTCGTGGGTTAGTGTTTATGGTATACGTGTTTTTTACCACGCAGACTCGTTCGCAATTTGATCTGATCAAGCCAGATATTTTTATTGCTGTTTTCAAAACCCGAATTCGTATTCTCCTCAAATTTTAGAATCGTCATATGCACGTGTTTCGCACGCTTAAAAGCCCAATAAATGTTGCTCCAGTAATATTAGAAGATGATAAATTTCAGAATTTTTTTCACCACGTCCATTTTACAAGGTCGTTCATTCCTACTTACAGCAAAATTTTATTTTTTGATCCGTTTCATAAACCAAATCAAAATGTAAAAACAGTATTTTTATTTTGGTCTAAAGTAAACTAGCCTTTTACAAGGCTATAAATACCACATTTTACTGTTAAATACGCTTTTTCTATTAAATATGCAAATTTTTTGCGCAGATGAGTCAATGATATATATATTTTTGAAACATTTTGTCCTCGAAATATTTGAAGAAAACCTTGCGCGTGATTATCAGGGACAAAAAATCAGGTTCTAATTGTTGCATTTGTAAGTTGAAATTCTTTAATTAAATAACATCGTGTATTGACGTAAGAAATATTTTACGAAACCCTGTTCGACTCCAATTTCAACTCTAAATATTTTTCAAAGCTGGACTACGATTAAGCTTATACTGTATTAAAATAATTACCGCATCAAATATTAATACTATTTCGAAATAAATATTAATTTCAAATAATATATTTCGACTTTTTATTTACGGTTGGAGTTAAAAATATTTTATCGAAAATTGAACTTTGTATTACTATGTAATATTTAAAAAAGTAACAAGAAATAGATATTAATAAAATAAATTATCACTCCATCAATGCATACAATTTTTTATGTATACAATTATGAATATTGTATGCACTGATGTAAAATGTTTCTTGACGAAACAATTAGTAGTAAATAATTAATCAAACTGAATGGATTATTCCTTCTGTTGTTTAGCACCTTGGTGTTAAAAATTCCATATTCTTTGGAGGAAAATCGAAAATCTCAGAAAATAAAATCATTTGTAAAAGCTTCAAGCATATCTTTCAAATTGTATCAACCCAACAGTTTTGCCAAGTTCGAAAACATTAGCTGTTGAAAGATAGTCTGTTTAAATAGAGTACAGAAATGTTTCCATATTTTTTTCAACCCCTGTATTATATTTTATTACATTTTGAAGTTAACCGTTTGCATAGGTTTAGGTCATGTCTGTAGTGTTTATTTAAGCATTATCTTCTTTATGTATGGGTTCATTATATATTATCCCTATTATTATATTATGATGGACAGGATTTTCTTGTTGTTTGAGATAAATTTAAATAACATAATTTAATTCTTAAGAAATAGTTATAGAATTTCCAGTTATTATTTTCTTTGAAACAATACGTGGGATTAGTGTGTAAGAAAGAAAAAAATATATGCATTTGTAATTATTATTGAAAATAAAGTTTAAATTTTTTTTTAAAAATTTTCTTTTAAGTTTTTCTGAATCACTTGCAGCTGTGTTTATGATATTGTTTTTCGAAAAAATAAATAAATAAAAAATAACCTTAAAAAATTCGGTCAAGAAAATAATCGCTTTCGATAACAAACATTTTGGATAACACGACCGCTAAATTTTGAAGTGTAATTACATCACGAGTTAAATATTGTTACTCCATTTAAGATAAATAGAGTCAAAAAGTGTTGCCATTCTACCTCTACTAAAAATAACAAGCAGGCGATAAATAAACCCTTACATAAAGAAGATAACTCTTAAATAAAGACGACAGACATGACCCAAACCCATGCAAACGATGAACTTCATTTCCGTTTATCGTTTGATAATCTGTTTTGTTAAATAATATTTTGCTTTTTCAGATATTAGTATCTTCAAGTTTTAGGTCAACCATTTTGTTACAATCTGCGTCCTAAATTTCCATAAAAACTTTTTAATCAGTTTCACGGAAGAGAAGGTGTTGAAAAATGTTTTTTTTTAGTTGATATCGTTAGATTTCGCATTCGTTTTCTAGGTCACTATCCTTTTACTTATGCATAATGACCTAAACCTTTTAAAAGAACCGCTCTCTTTAACCTCCAACGGGTGTGGTACTGATTTTTTTTTTCGAACTCGTAGAGAAAAAAAAAATGTTATGTAAGGTTGCCGATCAAGTTGCATAGGGGCTTCAAAGGGTAGAATACTAGGTCATGATTCGCACACGTGAAAACATGTTGCAACATTCCCGGATGGTTGACCTCTTGGGCCGAACGGGGTAAGTCCTCCCAATTGCCTCCTTTCACTTGAATCATGGTGGTGAATACAGAACTCGAATAGAAAATTGCTCTTTGATCGAAAGTTTGCCTTAAGAGAAATTGGGTTTCACATTGATGAGTTGAACAACAAACTTTACAGGGCAGAGCGAAACATCAATTAAAAAGAAACATGATTGCGAAAAAAAAATCAGTATTCAGTCAAGTTCGATAAACAAACATGCATAGAATATTAAAAGCGTATTTCCTTCTTAAAGTAATAAATATAATTTAAAAAAAATATCAGCATGTTTCAGATGAAATATGTAAAAGATGAAAGTCAAAAAGTGAATATTCATTGTCTTAATATTTTAAATAGTTCTTTTAAAAAAATATTTTAAGTGTTGCACAAAAATGGCAGGGAAAAATTTAAAAATTGATGACAATGTTTTATTCGGTAATAGGAAATTTTAAAGTTTTTAATTTTCCCTTTAATTTTAAAGTCTGGCTATTTTTAATGTATATACATTGATTTATTAATAAAGTTTTGAATCGTAACACTGAAAATGTATTAGGCCTTCAACTAAACTTCCCCCTTCTTTTAAATTTTAACATTCTACACGTTATTATATTTTTTTGGTACAATGTTTTCAATCATTCGAAAGAGAGTGTTTTATCAATGCCTCCTAAAACTTGAAAGCCTCCATGCGATTTTTTATAGGTAGTCGGAACAGACTACTATGTAGATAGACCAGTTTACGAAGGAGCCATTTAAAAGAAAATCTATTAAAAATACGAAAGTGGTAGCAAATATAGGTCTGAAAATTTGTTTAATTTATGAATATGATTGGTTTGACTACAGATTTAAATCTTAACCCCTTGGGGACGGTTGATTCTGAAAAGCATTCGTACAAAATCAGAATCAAGTTGTAATTAAATAAAAAACGGTAACTTAAATGTAGTCGTTTCTTATTTGACAGACTTACTTTGCTTTTACTTTAATTATTGTTAGATTGATCATATATATAATCAATGTTAATTCAAAGTATAACTAAATAGTTTTATTTTGAACAAAGTAATGGTGAATTAAATAAATCAAACAATTATAACTCCGCCCACAAATAAACGGGTAAAGAATTACTTTGATTACCAGTTTTATCTTTTTACCCTGATTGATACAGTTTTATGGTGGCACATATTTGTGACAGTCGGCCCGAAAGGGTTAAGTATATATGATAAATTTCTCTTAAGTACTTTTTTGAAATGGAATTTGGATTCATGCGCACAACTGGTTGGTTTTTAAATAATGTGCGCAGACTACTTATAAAATCCCGTGTGGAGGATTTCTGATGTGGGAGAGTTGATGGTTTTGTTCGACTGATGTCAGTGTTTTACTTTTTTGTTGGTGGAGTTAATTTATATTAATTTACAGTTCATTAAGTGAAATATCATTTTGAGAAAATTCAGCATTTTGGGCGTCTTTTTTCAATTTTAATCCAGATTCTAAGTCTCAAAAAAAAATACACTAGACATTTGCCCGGTGTATGGTGAAGGTTTTGTTTTAATAGTTAATTTAGTCTAAAGAACCGCTCTTGACTAGCAGCTGAGTTTAAAAATGAAAATTTTGACTTCAAGGACGCAGCTTTTTCTAACCGTTCAGCTTAGCTCGTTGAAAAGTGATTAAACCAACCTTTTCACAAAAATTCGCAGAAAAAGAGAAATTCTCCCGCATTTTAAACTCTTTAAAAATTTAAAATATACATATATATGTAACATAAAAAGCTTCAACTAATCTTTTTCTTAATTTATTATTCAAATCGAAACACACTTTCTCCCACTTTAATATTCACATCCTATCTTCTATTTTTAGTTCAAGTATGCATTATTTACCATTTCGGTGATTATCCCTTTAACTAACTCGTGGGAAAGACTTCTTCCCTGGACCTATTGAATAGACCAATTATAATTACTAAAATTTCCTTTATACCCTAAAACGAAACATTTCACAGAGCCCACAAGTTTGGCGTTCCTTCTATGCCGGTCTAGAGCCACAACCCTTGAACTCTCCATTTTAGGTCATCCCAGGCTATTTCTTTTCTTTATTATCGTTTGTCATTCGGTTAGTTTCGACCCGCCTCTTTTCCGTTTTCCATCCGTTGCCCATGTCAAAGCTGTTCTAGCTGTGTCTTTTAGTGACATTTTCAGCGTTTGCCCTATCCATTGCATCTTCGTTTTTTCTTGTCGATTTTGATGTTTTTGTGTTGGGTTCTTAGCCCAATCTAATGTAATCTGCTTCAAATATTAAGCAGCAAGAGAATGCATATAATTAAAAGATTATTCGAATAATTAAGTATAATTTATAAAGTTGATGTATTTATAAGAATGATAAAGTTCATAAAACTGAAGATAATTCATGAAATTAAAAATAACTCATACAATAAAAGATAATTCATTTAATTAAAACTCGTATAATTTAAATGCCTAAGTGTAACTATTATGAAGTTCACCCTCCTCTCCCCCTAAAGATAAGAAAGGCATTGGAAATGAATTTAAGAAAATATAATTTTTCATTTCAGCTATAATTTAATTCTTAAACTACCTTGTAACGTGAGGTTTACACAGTAATTATAGAGTTTCTTCATTATAAATATATTGTGTACAGTTTTAAAACAGTAAAAAATTCAATAGCGTTATTAATTGGGCATATACTTAAAAAGAATTTTATTTACTACCTTCTTTTTTCTCTCATTTTTTTCTCTTTTTTTAAGAAAAAAAATACCACTTTGAGGTTTAAAAATTACGTAGGGAAGAATTTTTACAGTCATGACTAGGTTGCTGAAGATCTTAAAGACCTATTAAGCAAATGCCTTTAAAAATGCAAAAAAAAACCCTCTTAAAGTCACCAAAAATAAAAAATAGTGCCCTTAAGAGTTTTATAAGTCTGTATTATATTTTTATAAAAAAGGCTTTTTCTCATAACAAAAAACATAATTCATGAATTATATTTATTAATTTAATAAAAAATAAGATAATAATTAAAATATAAATATAATTTGTGGGTATAGTAAAATTTATATAAATTCCTTATAAAAATTAATTAATATGTATGGACTCAAGAATGTCAGTAATGTTTATAAGAATAAGTAAACGTTTCTTAATATTTTTAAGATTAAAGAAATAATTTCAAGAATAATTTTTCTTATGTCGAAAAGATAATTCTTCAATCTTGAAAAACTTTTATTTTTAATTTTATTTTTACTTTTATGTTCATTTTTAAATCTTGTCATTAGAGGAAATTTAAAGAGGCAGAATTCAGTGCAGAAATTTATAAAAAAAATTCTTAATTCGCAAGAAAAAAAAAATTTAATTCGAAATATCATTCGCTTTTAAAATGAAAAATATTATTCAAAACTCTAAACAAAAAAGGGACTATAATAGGAAAAAAAGGAATGAATTACCAAAAAACAATAAAAAAATACAAAAAAAGCATTAATAAGGCTCTATAAAAGAATCAAGAAAAATGCAAATAAAAAAAGGCTTATATTTTCAACGTTCTAGCAATATTTATAATGATATATTTTGTTTGCAATCCAATATGAACTGGACCCGATTGTATTCGATATGATCTATGCGTATGGTTAGATTTCGAAATTTTTATTGAGAGTGCTTAAAATAACATTATATGCATTTTTCTAATTTTTAAGGTCAAAAAACAACATTAAAAAATTTAAAAAAAAAGCATTCCTCATCAAGGCACTAGCCCCGGTTATAACAACAAGTTTTGTTTGAAAAGCAAGATATGGATTTGGTCCTGATTGTATTGAAATATCAATATGTAATATTATCTTTTGAAAGTTTTATGACCGATGTTTGAAATAAAAATATATATAAGTAAAATTATATGTAAATAAAAATATATATAAATATATGTTACGTATTTTTAATTTCTCCAGGCATTATTTAAACTTTAAAAAATATCATTACGTATTTTTTTTAAAATTAAAGTCAAAAGCAACATCAAAAAGATAACTAAAAGAAAAAGAAAGAAAAAAGAACGTTATGCTTTCTTTAGCGACCTAGTCTTACTCATAACAATATATACTGTTTGCAAACCAAGATATTGTGGTACTACTAACTAATGAAATGTTATGCGTCTTTTGCAATTTTTATAGCCAATTTGAAATTTAAAAAAAAATTATGCTGCGTATTTTTGATTTCTCCAGACATAATTTAATATCCAAAAGCTACCGCAATATATTTTTTATATTTTTAAGATCAAAAACAATATCGAACCCCAGTGATCGCTGAAGCATCTCATGAGTGGGGGGGGGGGCTCTCTTCCGCCCTGTATATATTTATATATATTAGTATAAATCAGGACGAAGTAAAACAGCCTAAGCCAGAAATAAGATATTTAAAAATCTAATTATGTAAAAAATAGAATTATTTCTTAGCCCTAATCAGATATTAAATCAAAAAATTAAAATTTGAGATATCAAAACCTTTTTTAACTCCCTACAATCTAAATCTATATTACAATTACGTGAAATGCACTATTATACTTAAGAATGGTGTAATATTAATGTTTCCTTTATATTAATATCATGTTATGTTAGCTGTCACTTAAATTGTAAAATAAATTATGATAATTTTATTTCAGATTCAGTAAAAAAGTTATTTTTTGCGATCTGCTTCTACCAAGTAAATACTAAATATGTAAAACCATTATCACCTAATCGATTTAAAACCTTTTTTGCAAATAAATAAATAAATGAACTTTTTTTATATGAAAAAACTAGGAGATAATTAAATGAACAAAGTTTTGTTAATTTGGTTAATTAATTTTTTTAACTATTTAGTTGACGATCACGTGATATCTCGAGATAAAAATCTTTCTTACCAACTATATCAATAAAACAGATAGCAAGATGCATATGAAGTATTTGAATTAATTTTTCTCATGACAGTAACATATTGTTTATTAAAATAAACTTAAAGCAAAATTTAAAAACTAAAATGGTTGCTAGAATAAGAACATTTAACTTTGATTTTTTCTTTATAGATTACAATTCTTCAATGAATAAACGACTTTCCGACTAAAAAATATTATTGAAAACATTTGAAATTAATTAATTAAAATAGCTAAAACATTTTTAAGACAACGAGTTCGTTGCTAACACTTTAGTAAAACAATGTTTGTAAACAATCAATCAAAAAATATAAAATAAGTAATCTGTTACTTTTGAAAACAATAGTTGAATTTGAAAGTGTAATTATCTCATTTCAAAGATGTCCAATTGAGAGAAAACAGTAACTTTCATCCATTAGTTACTTATTTCCGCATAGAATCACCCTCATTTTCGGTCAATCACCTTTAGTTTATGTTGTGAACGATAGATGGCGCTTAACTACTTCTCATTTAATTCTTTCTTTTTCTGTTCAACTAGCTTATTTATATATTAATTTTTCCTTTCTCTTTTTTCAGTTTCTAAAAGCATTAATAAAATAAAACAAAGCGTCAGAAAATGATCGATGGATTTTATTCTTAATTAACAAACGAATTTTTTTTAGGAAGTATTGGACACATTTTGGAGACTTATTTTTAAAAGAAAGATTCTGAATTTTTTGTGCTATTTCATTATTTCAATAATTAATAAAAATGAGAAAAAATCAGTAATAAAACAATTAAAAAATGAAAAATGTATATAGTTATTTTTTTAACTGAAAATATAAACTCTATAATGAACATTAAAAAATTATTTTGATTGAAAGTAATTTAAAAATTATTTATTCTGAAATTCATACTGAAAATCGTGTTCATTCTGAAATTCGTTATTAGCACTATTTCCTATTTTTTTGCGATAACAAAAATTTTCAGAGTGCTCAGGACACATTTATGAACTATTTTTGAAAACATATAGATCCTTTTGATATTTTTATGCTGTTATTGTTGCATTACAAACTAACAATTAAATAAATAAATAAATAAAAATACAACATAACTGTCATAACGCATTCTAAAAAATATTTAAAAACATATTTCTCGTTAAAATATTACTGAAAATAATAAACTTTAGTCCGTTACAAAAAAAGCAAATTTAATTAAAACACTTAGTCAAGAATACCCACGAGAATTATTTACATCAAATTCATAAAGATAATTAAGAGAACTGCGTTACCTTCACGTTTTTTTTAAATTTAAAGTGATTGATTAAACCTAGTGCAGTTAAAAAAATAAAATCTATTGTAATTTTAGTGTTTTGCACTGCTTTCTAAACCAGAGTCCGTACAGTGATTAAAAATTTTGAAAAGTGGAAACAAAAGTGAGAAAATAAAATGTATTTTAATAAATTTGGTGCCACCATAGGCTTAACATTTCCAAATAAATACACACAGTTGTGAAAGCCGAAAGATAACACTTTTTTCAATATCAATTAAAAATGAATAAAAAGAAATGTATAAATGTAATTTATTGTTATATTGACTTAACTTTTTAATTTTTATAAAAATCATATGAACCATGTAAAATATTTGGGGCAGTTTTTATCACTCCGCCCTTAAAAAGGTAAAAATATTTTTTAGTTTTTTTCTTAAACTAAAACTATTTATACTTAGACTCAAGTTGAGTATTATTACTTATCACTAGGTTTTGAATAAACTTCTCGATATAAATTTGATAAAGTTTTACCTTTCAGAAACAACTACTGTACTCTTCTGGGAAGTGTGCGCCGATTTTCGATTGGTGCAACTCCCTTAGATGCGTTTAAAACCAGAGACGCCAACTTGCTCCGCTTTGTTAAAAAATATCTTCTAGTGGAAACAAATGTTATTTTTAGTTTAGTATATTTCATTTTGATTAATTTTTCCTCCATTACACTTCGAAAATTCGAAGTATCTTATAAAATGCTACTTTATTGCAATTATTTCGCGGTGACACTTTTAAAAAGTGGCCGTAAATATCCCTATCTTGCTAGTTTTACTATTTAATTCGTTGTCAATTTATTTAAACTTTAGCAGGAAGCGGAGTAGTTGGCATCTCTGTAAAACTGTTCGAGTGGTAGCAATTTTTCTTTTTCTTTTTAAAAATTGATCATTACAATTTTGATCACTGCAGAGATTTGGAAACTTATTTCATTGAAGTCTGATACATGCTGGATGAATCAACTTCAAATTGGTTAGATGAGTAGTTATTGCCTAGTGGATATTTTTTTCTGGCTTTGGGGGCTCCGACCGTCGTAAATAGGCAGTAACTTTCCGAACGACCCAATATTTATCGAAAAATAACAATCACGGGGAAAGAAACGCTGTTACAGCAGCATCAATTTAATTTTACCAGTTTCTTTTTTCTTACATATTTCTGAAAAATTTTATGCTTCCAGGTATGCCACAAGCAAATAAAAATGTTAGATGTCGTAAAAACTCAATTCGCTTTTGTTTATTTAACCCTTTAATGGGCCCTTTATTTCTAGTAAAGGTAAATTAAAGTATTTTTGGAATTGAAATTTTTTTAAGAACAGTAATTGATATAAAAAAAACAAACTCATTTAGTTTATGAAAATGCCATTTTTTTGGTGGTAAATATATTTAACATGACCTATTAGGAACTTACTGGCTTTTATTTTTCTTTATTTATAAAATAAATTCCTTAAATGCTACAAACTTCAAAAGGAATTATGTATTTTATAACTTTTATACGTTTTTTAAAAGTGACAAATGGTTACCAATTTTATTCAAACTCACTTCAAGAAAGCTGAAGTTATTGAAAAATGGAAGCCTAAATTAAAAGTGGTAAAACGTGGTGGTAATTATACTTACCACGGCCTTGAAAAGGGTTAAATATATTTGATCTTAACTAATACAACTATGACATACATGGTAAATTATTCATATTTAACCCTTTACGGGACTGGCGAGTCATAATTATATTCGTATGGCAGCAGAAGCAGGATGGAAAAAAATAAAAAGCGGTAGCTTAAGTTTGGACATGGCTAATTTGACAACCTTATTTTTGCTTGCAGTTAAAATCGAATACATCCAAACTATGCTTGTTAAAAGTGTAACTATATAATTTTTAGTTTGAACTAACTCTTGGTGAATTAAATAAAAATAACTATTACCACCCAGCCATGGGTGAAAGCCTTTATATAGCAAGACAGAAAAGAGAAAAACCTGGTACGTAAAACATTTCATTCCATCATTTTTTTCGAAAAAAAAAATGAAATATCTGTAACTATCAAGATTTCTTTTATAATTCTGGCATATATATAAAACTGCTTCTTTTCCAAGATAAAGTAGATATTGTTGAAAAATTTAAAAAAAGAATAAGTAAACTCCTCCCCAAAACTAGCTATAACTGAAATGGTTTTACTACCAGCCTTTCCTCTTTTCCGTCTCGCTTTCACCCCTGCACCCAGCCCACAAATAAACTGCTATAAAAATATTATGGCTTCCAGTTTTATCTTTTTTGCCGTGATTGTCGCCACCCTGAGAATGTATATATGACTCGCCCGTCTCGAAGAGGTTAAAGAGAAAAAAATTTATTGAATTTATTAAACCAAGAATCACAATAATTAAATAAATTTTGAATAAATTTTCTGCAATTTCATAAAAGAGTGTAAATTTTATAGTTCTATATCATGTAATATGCTGTCAGCCAGCTGTTTTTCGAGGCCTATGTGAAAGATCAGTGTCAGCCACCGGTGGCTGACGCAGCCTAAATGTAATTTCATTGTCAGCCACCGGTGGCTGACGCAGCCTAAATGTAATTTCATTGTCAGCCACCGACGGTTGACGCAGCCTAAATGTAATTTCATTGTCAGCCACCGGTGGTTGACGCAGCCTAAATGTAATTTCATTGTCAGTCACCGATGGTTGACGCAGCCTAAATGTAATTTCAGTGTCAGTCACTGGCCTAAATGTGATTTCACTGTCAGCCTCTGGTGGTTGACGCAGTCGAAATGTAATTTCAATGTCAGTCACCGGTGGTTGACGTGGCTTAAATGTAATTTCAGTGTCAGCCACAGGTGGATGACTAGGCCTAAATGGAAAGTTCAGTGTCAGCCACCGATGGCTGACGTGGCGCTCAGCGTGTTAACTGAAAGAAATATAATAGAAAAAGTTACTAATTTTAATCTCTTTTAATAAATTTTTACTTTTTATTAGTCACCTTTTTTTAAATTTTTTGTCGCCTGTGGCATCCCTGTGCTTATGAAAAAGAGAATGTTCTGTTTCATCTGCCTCACAAGGGAAACTAGGGAAGTGTGACTCGTCAATTTTGAAATAAACTAGTGGGATGTATGCTTTGTGTGACATTGAGTCACCAAATCTTAATTTTCAGGGGTGTCGGCCTAATTTCTAGGTCACAATCCCAAAAGAAAAATTAAGATTTGGTGACTCAATGTCACACTTTGTAACGAATAATTTTAGGGGGCAACATTCGTTTCGGCCCATAGAAGGTCTTGTGAGAGATAAAAAATAATTCAATGTATAGAAAAATCGGTATTTTGTTGCTTCAATGCAGATGATTAGTTATTTTAATTATCTCATATTCCTATTAGTTTTGTGCTACTTTCACGTACTATATAATGTATATTTATTGTAAAAATTGATTTCGAAAATTTTACATATCTGTAGTTTTTCAGAAAAACCTGCTAGGTTAAATTTAAAAGAAAAAATTGACATAAATTTTTTTAAATTTTTTTCTTCAAGAAATTTTCCAAATTAATTGGAGTATGTAATTGCAAATCAATTAATTAATTAATTAGTAATTAATAATAATAATTATTAATTAATTATTAATGAATTATTATTAATTAATAATTAGTTAATTGATAATTAATTAATAATTAGTTAATTAATAATTAATTAATAATTAGTTAATTAATAGTTAATTAATAAATAATTAATAATTAGTTAATTAATAGTTAATTAATAATTAATTTGCTAATTAATTTATTGATTAGCAAATTAATTAACCAATTAATTACAAATTAATTGGTGTATGAGACAATTACAATAACTAATAGTCTGCATTGAAGAAATAAAATACCGATTTTTCTATATATTGAATTATTTTTTTATCTCTCACAGGACCATCTATGGGCCGAAACGACTGTTGCCCCCTAAAATTATTCCTCATAAGGCATACATCCCTCTAGTTTATTTCAAAATTGGCGAGTCACACTTCCCTAGTTTCCCTTGTCTGTGACATTCAGGGATATCGATTGTAAATGATCTTATAGACAGGTTATCATGAATGAAAGAAAAATAACAAAAATAATCATGAGTCAGAAAGTTACGCATAGAATTTAATGAAACTGGTGCACATTATAGTGCACGTAATAATGTATAAATATAACATAAGAAATATTAACCGGACAATTATGGTGTTACAGCAATTTGCATATGTATGAAATGAAAAAATCAGATGTGTAAGTTTGGAACAAAAAAGTATCTTTAGTATTGAATATGATCACCTCTAACAACAAGACAGCACAGACAACGAAGTGTGTTGCTTTCAATGATGCTGTCTACCAATTCCATTGGAAGTGCAAGCCATTGTTCTTACGAAGCAGTTGCAAGGGTCTAAGGAGGCGAAATGAAAGCTGCTACACGCCTTCCTAAACCATCCAAACATGCTCCATAGAATTCAAATCCGGTGGTCGAGCTGGCCACTCCATGTGCTGAATTCTTTGCTGCTAAGCACAGACCCTGTACGGAGTTGAGTTATCGTCCTGTAGCACGAAATCGTCAACTATTGCACCAGTATAAGAAAGCACATAAACATCAGTGATGTTTTCTATATTCACGTGAGTATTCACTGTTCCACGTGAAAAGATATGCAGATCTGTGCATCTACCCATAGAGATACCACCCCAACACATAGACGTTTCCTCCTTGTTCTTACTGAGCACGAAAAGTGTAGAATCTTGCAACATAAATTTTCTTTATCTCTATTAAATTTCTTTAGGAACTGTAGGAAGCCTGGTGCAATATTTACGTTCTTACTGAGCACAAAAAGTGTAGAATGCTGCAACATAAATTTTCTTTATCACTATTAAATTTCTTTAGGAACTGTAGGAAGCCTGATGCAATGTTTACGTTCTTACTGAGCACGAAAAGTGTAGAATCCTGCAACATAAATTTTCTTTATCTTTATTAAATTTCTTTAGGAACAGTAGGAAGTCTAATGCAATATTTACGTTCTTACTGAGCACGAAAAGTGTAGAATGCTACAACATAAATTTTCTTTATCTCTATTAAATTTCCTTAGGAACTGTAGGAAGCCTGATGCAATATTTACGTTCTTACTGAGCACGAAAAGTGTAGAATCCTGCAACATAAAAGCGCTAGTGTAATACGGGTTCATGTGACTAAATCCTTTATAAATTGGCCATTACTCAAAATCTCTTGCTCTATTACCAGGTCTTATATAATTGTTTAAGTTTTTTTTTATATCTCATGGTATTTATCTACAATTTAAATCAAATTTATTATATCTATGCAGTAATAAAGTGTAACATTTACTGCCACTTTAAGTCTTGAAGAAAAATCTCCCGTTAAAGAGAATGAAAACGGCATTTATGTGTTTTTTAGGCTCAAGACTACTTTTTTACACTAGCCCATGACATACGTCTAGTGTAGGCTGAAAAAACTTCTTTTTTGCTAAAATGTTATTTAAGAAATTTGTATTTAAACTTGCTTATATATCATTTAAACTGAAAATAAACATTAAGCGTAATACCATAAAAACGTTAAACGAATCTAGAAGTTTTCTTTTAAAATTAGATTTTAATGAGAAAATTGCTAGATATGTTCAAAATGATGCTAATTAAGGTTAATTTATAAAAATTAGTCACACCAGTCCTCGTTTCTCCATTTTATTTAAGCATAGATATAGAGCAGAGAGAACCGAAGCAAATGCTTACATAAATTTGGGATAGATGGCGACACTAAAATAATTTAAAAAAAGAAAAATCTTATAAATAAACCGCTAAATTAACTAATGTGTCATGAGTGCAAAACATTAGGCAACTTATGGCAAGCGAACTAACAAGTGGGATGTTACTGATATTTCAATGGCAAAAAAAACTCACATATTAAATTATTTTTAAAAAGAAACACGACTTCAAAGCTAACAGTCATCATAGATCGATAAAATAAAAAAAAAATTGATTTAATTAATTAGTTAATCAAAATTTTTCTTAATTAATTAATAAAAAAAATTTAAAAAAAATAAAATTAATTTCATTTAATTGCTTATCCCAAAGGTAGCTTTTTTAGATCAAGATTACCATTTGAAGCAAGTTTCGAACAGCAAATATAAGCCACACAATGTAATTCGATTGTTAATAATCAATGGAAAATAAAAAACGGACACCTTAAATAACTTTTGATTTGATAACCGGATATTTCCGATTTAGGACTCAGTCTTAATGGTTCTAGGGGTGATCTCAAATATGCTAATTACTTAGTGAAAATGGTATTTCAAGTAACGAAATCAGACATAAAACGTAATTTCTCTGAATAAACATAATTTTTTCGACCGGTTCGAATTTCTGATCCCATTCTGGGAAATAATAATAGTAGTTAATAGTTTAGTCAGCAGAACGGTCCAAAGTTTGTACCCCTTAATGTTCAGTTTTATTTCTTGCTTATTTTCTCATATCTCGAGAACTTTTTAAGCTAAAGGTAAAACTTTTGCTCACAATTATAAAATTTGTTTACTCGAAGATATTTCCATTTAAAAATAGCTTTTAGTAAATATTTATTATTTAAAATAACTATCGGAAAAATTAGGAAATGCAAGGTATACATTTTTTACATCATTTTAAGGAAAGCAATTTTGCATGGCACGATACAAAATTTGAGTGAAATTGATCGTTTAGTTCCTGAGGAATTAAATTTCAAAAATGTCGTCATTTAAATATTTCACAAAAATCTCAGAAAATATTTGATCGGTTGAGCTTAAAATTTGTATTTCGCCACGCAAATTTTATTCTTTAACGTGATGCAAAAAAAATTTGTACTTTAACGATTCAACTTCTTTTTTAACGATTATTAAATAAAATAAGAAACAGAATAAATCATTACTAATATTGCATATATGTAGGCAGTAATTAATTAGTATATTGGAAGACTTCCTTTTGAGCCATTAAGATATAGTTCGATAACGGAGAAGGTCTGTTCACTAGATCAAAAGTTATTCGAGGTGGTCCGTTTTTTATTTTGAGCATTCTACTGCAGCTTATTTATTTATTATTTTATTTTAAAGAAAATTAGAAAATTAAAAAGTGTCACACTTTGGACACTCAAAATATGTGTTCTAATTTTAGATGGCACACTATTCGATAAAGGTTCGCCATCACCTACTTATGGGCGCTACATGGATGTAAATATAGATAAATGGCAAAGAAATATAAATAAATAAATAAAATAATGTAAAAAAATAAATAAAATAACTACGGGATATTGACTTACTGCAACAGGAAACATTCTGTAAACAAAACCTTTTTATTCTTAGCGTGTTTTTAAAAGTAGTTGAAAATCGGCGATAACACAGAGATCCTCCTAATAATATCAGTTATTATACTGAAAATAAGCAACAAATTAATTTGATAAATTAAATGTAGTTGTTAATATAATTTTGCTTCTACTTTATATTTTTTGAAAAAAAAAATCTGAAATAAATTTAAATAAAATGTAGAAGAAAAATATTTTCCTATATTTCTTAGTAATCATGAATTGTCAATCTTTTACGATAGATTAAAGTTAAACAAAAATGAGTTCAGATGGCAGCATTAGCAGTTCTTACTAAATTTCTGTTGAAAATGAAGAGGAATAATATTTGAAGTAAATTATTAAAACTACCACGACAAAAAGTAATTATTAATTTTTAAAACTGGCAATTCCATATATATTGAGACGTGTGATATGATGTTTTCTGTTCTTTTCTTCAGCTAATAGAAATGAGATAATTTCTGTTAGAGACTACGAAAAAAATAAATAAATAAACTGATATCAATTCAAAAAATTTTATTTTTCAAACTATGGTGCTGCCATCTCTGATCTATTATGTAACACTAATAGTCCCCATTAGTCTTGTTTTCTTTATTATCTGTTATTACCATTTTTAAAATTAGATAAAGAATTTCTAAGCTTGTGTTAGTTTTACTAGCTGTTAATATCATCAGAGTATGATTTCCGACAATTGGATTGGATAATATTACAGATAATTGAATGCCTTATTTGGCGAACTGATTAAACCCTTAACAAACACATAAAATAATTATCTGATTACAGAAATAAATGCTTATTAAAATAATTATTTCATCTGATGAAGTTAATACCTTACATATATTTAGTGTTAATACTTATTTTTAAATGAATTTGTTTGGAATATATAGCTAATTAAAATAATAATTAAGCAAATTGAAAAGCTAAATATATTGATAATTAAAATCAAATTAAAAAAATAATAATAATCTGTAGGTTGTGATAGTTTATTTATTAAATTAGAAATTTGATTAATTCAAATTATAATTACAAATCGGTATTTATAAATTGATCAATTTTGATGATTACAAATGTCTGTTATTATTAAATGGGGAAGAATGAATTAATTATGAATTTAAGGACTATTATCTGTTTGTCGATTTTTTCCTTGGTGCTTAATTTTGCAAAAAAATTTAAAAACAAAAAAAATAAAATCAAGAATAAATGAAATAAAATAAAAATAAACGAAATAAAAGTAACTAACTATCTTCCAGTGAGTAACTAATTAGCGTGTTGTTATATTGAGCAAAATTTAAAAATATTTGTCTTTTAAGTGATCCCCTTTCATTACCACTTTATTGTATATATATATATATATATATATATATATATATATATATATATATATATATGTATCTATAGATATATAAATATATATACCGAAGGCGGAGCAGTCAGCATCCCTGAATACTATGATAACTCTCCCTTCTGTCTTGTGTACGGTTTCCAAAATCTTAAAAACTGCTAACTCCATTATTTCATCTTTTTAAAATAGAACCAGGCCGGGATAGCCTGGTTGGCAGTGCGCTGGACTCACGTTTGTGAGAACGGGACTTCAAATCAAACCAACCAAAGTGACTGGTGCACGTTAAATCTATCGAGTCAAAAAGTCCTCCATGTTTCCATAAAAGATTAAACCTCTGGGGGTACTGAATCGGAGATTGATCGCTCTCAGGTTCAGGTCAAGATTACGATCTGTGGATGAATGAATGGATGTATCAATGGGTCTGCCATATAAGCGGGTGTGACGAATAGGTGTGGCAGAAGTCGAATTCTTGGCCATAGATGGCGCCACTGGAAAAAAGAACAGTTACACCCCTTTTACCTTTATAGCCGACGAGAACAACAACAACAACAAAATAGAATTATTTTCTTGATTTGAAGACAGACAAAAATTGAACTAGAGTGAGGAGATGAAGTATTTAACTTTTTCTAACTTTTTTCCCAACAATTTCGAAATCAGTCTAGTTGATTGCGTTATTTACAGATATGCCAACTGCTCTGGAAGAGCCATAATCATTTAAAAAACGGTTAACTAACGCAAACTAAAATTTTCAAATAAAGGTTTAATTGTGTTAACTTTTTAAACGGTGAAACACGACCTAATAGTCTAGTCCTAGTGTTTTGATTTTATTGGTCACCTGGAACTTTAACACTTTTTTGGTTGAGCATTGAGGTAAGCAGGCAGTGGAGTACACCTAATAGCAACAAAGTGGTGAATTATGTAAGCCTTCGGATTATTTAAAAATAGTGGTGGATAAAAATCTAATAAATTGAATTTATTAAACCAAGAATCACACGTTAATAAACAACCACTCGAAAATATTTATTTGCAGTCCGGAGCAAGTTGGCATCTCTGTATTTACAAAAGAATACATTGCGAGTTATAAAACATTCCAGCAACAGCTCCTTGTGGACTAGAGGGGTTTTAAAGGTTAAGGCTCTACAATTTGGAGACCAGCAACATGATTGTGGCAATGTGGTCAGCATTGCGCTCAAATCGCCATTACTTCCCAGAGAAGCTTTTACCCATTTTATTTTATTTTATAACCGTCAGAAAAAAAAAGGAAATCTAGTCTTCATTTTACAGAAACACAATTTTTTTCGTCTGCGCATTTTGTCTAAGTAGCAGATAAACAAAAATAGTTAATCATCTCTATCTTTTCAACATTTTTATTATCAGCCGTCAGCTTACTAGCTTAATTTTTAGAATACTATTTTGTAATAATGAAATGCATATTTGATATGAAACCAGGATGACCATATATTTAAGATGAGAAATGAGCTCTTTTCAGTTTTGTTATGAATAATTATTTCATAAAAATTTTTATTTCATATAAATTTTTATTTCATATAAAAATTGTTAACTTCAATAAATAATGCCTGCATTTTTAATATTTTCTTACAAATATTTATCCCTAAAAAAAATCTAGTCTTTATTTTACAGAAACAAAAATTTTCGTTTTCACTCTTCGTTTAAGTAGCAGATAAAAGGTAATACCTAATCAACTGAATCTTTTCAACGTTTTTATTATCAGCCTTCAGCTAGTTAGCTAATTTTAGAATCAGCTAATTTTAGAATACCATTTTGTAATAATGAAAAAATTATTTGATTTGAAGTGCGGAAAACACTTGTTTTCAAAAATATCTATGTTTTATATAAATACTTATTTTACATATTTGTAATATATAAAATAATGCAAAACAAAGAAGAGTCCAATAAAACAACATATTAAAATCTATTTTATTTGACGCTTTTTTGTCTTATATAAATATTTATTTTATATAAATTTTCATTTCATATACAATTTGTTTACTTCTTAAATAAATAATACCTGCATTTTTCATACTATTTACGAATATATTTTATTTAAAAAAAATCTAGTCCTTTTTTGAGACAAACTCAATTTTTTTCCTTTTCATATTTTGTCTAAGTAGCAGATAAACGAAAGTAGCTAATCAACTCGATCTTTTCTTCGCTCTTCTACCAGAAAAAAAAATCTCAAAATCTTCTAAGCTTGGCGCATCTAATTACCCTTTTCTGGCGCAATCACCTCTTAAAAATTGAAGGTTCCAAGACAAAGAGGCGGCAAGAAAGTTTTCTCGATTGTCCCACCTCCAAGATCTGATTTTTTCTCCCCAATTTGTTACTTAATCACAGCATCGGAGAGGTATGCTAAAGTATACTTTTCTTCGCATATTAAATATACTCCACTTCATTGCAATTCTTACCAAAAGAGAAATGAATCACCTAGCTGAGATGCTTCAAGACAAATCTCGGAAAATCACGCCAGCGCCCCATTAGCGCCAAATCATGGTGGCGCTCTGTCTCTGTCAGTGGATCTAAGAGCTCCCCTGGGGCGACCACTGTTTCCTCCTTTTTAAATACGCTTAATCAGTGGAGAGCTACCAACTTCCTTCTCTTGCTTTCTTTATTGTTTCATTTTACTGTTATAGATGTTACGTAAATATGAAACATATTTTTTGTTAGTAGGTAAAATTCTGAACATTCTTTATCCGTATAAAATAATACTTATAAGCATATATGCTATCTTTATCACGGTATCTTTATTACGGCATGTATGCTAACTTTATTACTTATATGCTATCTTTATTACGGTATCTGCTATCTTTATGACGGTATCATTATCACGGCATATATGCTATCTCTATTACTTATATGCTATCTTTATTACGGTATCTGCTATCTTTATTACGGTATCTTTGTTTCGCCATATATGCTATTTCTATTACTTATATGCTATCTTTATTACGGTATCTGCTATCTTTATTTCGGTATCATTATTACGGCATATATGCTATCTTTATTACTTATATGCTATTTTTATTGCGGTATCTGCTATCTTTATAACGGTATCTTTATTTCGGCATATATGCTATCTCTATTACTTATATGCTATCTTTATTACGGTATCTGCTATCTTTATTACGGAATCATTATTACGGCATATATGCTATCTTTATTACTTATGAAACGTCATGACAATTACACTGGGGAACAGATTTTTTTGTTGCACGCATAAAAATACTTGATCTTACCAAATTCGGTGTGGGGGAGCTGTGGTGGCTCAGGAGATAAAGCGTTCGCCTTCCAATTAGGTGAACTGGGTTCAATTCACAGTGATGGCTGGTCGGTACGAATTCCTCATCCAGCTTGCACGGACCACAGTGCTGACGTAAAATATCCACAGTGGTAGACGGATCATGAGTTAGAGTCCCTTTGCCATCACTCTAAGAATGGGAGATTTTCGTGGTTTACTTTTCCGTGTTACGCAAGTGAGGCTTAGTTCCATCAAAAAGTTCACCACGAAGGCAAGTTTTTCCAAATACTTGATCCAGGAGCTCCCTTGTCTTCTGGATTGGGTTCAAAATTACAAGGCAACGAAGTTGAATTTAGTAGTCGTAAACCCAAAATTCGGTCGACTGTTCAACGACGTTTATTAAAATGTAAATAGAGTCAAAAACTTCCCACAAAACAAGAAAAATCGAAAGTTAAAAATTTTTATGGAGCTATATGCATTAAAGTAATAATGCAACCAAAGTAATAAAAAAAAATTGATCTAAAATCTAAAATAATCTAAAATTAGTTTTGTTCCTAAACCTGCAGTTTTTTTAAATGACATTGTCTGTCTATTTTTTGTCAAAATATACGAGTTTAAAAGAGAAATGCCTAGTGCTCCGGATTCGACACAATATTTATATATATATAAAA
Source organism: Parasteatoda tepidariorum (assembly GCF_043381705.1). Taxonomy (NCBI): domain Eukaryota; kingdom Metazoa; phylum Arthropoda; class Arachnida; order Araneae; family Theridiidae; genus Parasteatoda; species Parasteatoda tepidariorum. The sequence continues at coordinate 20,388,872 of NC_092215.1, forward strand.
AAAAATTAAAGAACTACAAATCAAATTTGTCCGATTTTCCGTTAATTTCGCTTTCTTTTTAAAAGGCTCAACATGGCGAAACTATAATAAAGTGACGTATTGCATAAGTTTTTGTCTTATTTAGAAATATTAAGAAAAAATCCTATAAATCGAATTTACTATGCCAAGAATCATACAATAAAAGATTACCACTCAAAAATATTTATCCGCTGTCCAGAGAAAGTTGGAATCTCTGTTAAAAGCGTTATCTATAACAGGGGGGGGGGACAAATAAATCTTGCGACATACTTCTATAGAAGTTAGGGAGCATCATCAAGATTAAAATAAAAAATAAACCAATGTTTGGAAGTGTCATCGTACGCAGCTGGAGGCTCTTCCCTATTCTGATCTATTCAGAAGCACACAAAGAAACAGTTCATAATACCCAAGTCAAAATTCCTAATGTTCCCATCAAAACATTTCGATGGTTTATGTTGGTTTTAGTGTGATCCGTGATGGTCCTACATCATTTGATGGTCACAATAATCCAACATTTTCCATTATGCGTTTATGGTTTTTGATATGCCAACAAACTTCCATCCTTCCATGATGGAAATTGCTACTTTAATACTATGAGGGTTAACCATCAAGAGAAGTTTGATTCTCATGGACCATCAACCCATGATGGAAATTGCTACTTTAATACTATGAGGGTTAACCATCAAGAGAAGTTTGATTCTCATGGACCATCAATCCATGATGGAAAATGCTACTTTAATACTATGATGGTTAACCATCAAGAGAAGTTTGATTCTCATGGACCATCAACCCATGATGATCCGCGTTGGTTCATGATGGCTCCAACTAAACATTTCCATGATGGTTTAATCGGAGTTCCTTTTAGTTTTCCATCAAAACAATCAGGAATATACCATCAAAACAATTTGGTTTTTTATGTGGGACCACCACGAATCACTCCTGATTCCTGCACTAGGATGATGGATGTCTATGATCGTTAAAACATTTGATTTCCAAGAAACTATGATGGAAATTTCCAATGATTCATCATGAACAAACCATCAAAACAAGTTGTTATTCTTATGTTGGACCATCATAAATCAATCTGAATTCCTACATTAAGGTGAAGGCTACTTATGTTAGTTACCATCAAATATATAATTGTTCATGATGGAATTATTAATGGCTACCATCAAGATTATGCTATTCCATTAATGGAAAAACATCAAAAATTTTGAAATGGGTAAGGAAGCACCCCTAGCGACGTATGACGTAATTTCCGGGCATGTGTGTTCCTTTGCAATTTTAATTCTGACTATGTTCCTTAACTTTCCTTGAAGTTTATTGGAATATTTATTTGGCCCTCTGTTATATAGCTTTTAAATATGCATATTGTGATAACAAGTAGACTAAAAATATAATTTTTTAAAAAAAATGTAGCTTGTGGAGAAATATCAATTGCCGAATTGAAATCAGCGATGCGAAAGTGTCTAAGATCTGTTAAAAAATGTTATGCAACAGGAAAAAAAAATATTTCCCCGTTGTTATTTATCACTGCAGGTTTTGCTATGTTACTCTCTATACCTAACACCTACAAAAATCATTATGAAAATATCAATATTAGAAAAAACCACAGTTTTATGAATAATGAAAAGCGTTTGTACCTAATTTTTTTTATCATTTAAATATTCAAATAGAATTGATATGGTCAATTGATTGATATGGCCAATGATTAAATAGAATGATTGAACTATTGACCATATCAATCAACTGACCATATCAATCATGATTTATTAGAGAGCCGCGATGGCTCAAAGGATCGAACGTTCGATGAAGTGAATCGGGTTCGAATCCCAGCCATGGCTGGTCGATACAAATTCCACATCCGACTTGCACCGATCACATTGCTGATGTGAAGTATCCTCAGTGTAGACTGATCATTGGGTTAGAGTCCCTTTGCCATCAGGCTAAATGTGGGAAGTTTTCGTGGTTTTCCTCTCTATGTAACGCAAATGCGAGTTAGCTCCATCAAAAAGTCAATTTCTCCCAATACTCGATCCAGTAGTTCCCTTGTCTTCAGGATTGGGTTCAAAATTACAAGACTATGGAGATGAACATTAGCAGTAGTATAGTTGAGCTTAAATTATTTAAATTTGGTTATATATATATATANTATAATTGAAAAATTATTGCTTGGAAGAGAGCTGTGATTGGATGATTTTACCTTTAACACAGAAAAAGACACCGGTGTTTCATTCTGTATTTCATAACCAAAGATAATTAAAATGCTGAATATAATTGAAAAATTATTGCTTGGAAGAGAGCTGTGATTGGATGATTTTACCTTTAACACAGAAAAAGACACCGGTGTTTCATTCTGTATTTCATAACCAAAGATAATTAAAATGCTGAATATAATTGAAAAATTATTGCTTGGAAGAGAGCTGTGATTGGATGATTTTACCTTTAACACAGAAAAAGACACCGGTGTTTCATTCTGTATTTCATAACCAAAGATAATTAAAATGCTGAATATAATTGAAAAATTATTGCTTGGAAGAGAGCTGTGATTGGATGATTTTACCTTTAACACAGAAAAAGACACCGGTGTTTCATTCTGTATTTCATAACCAAAGATAATTAAAATGCTGAATATAATTGAAAAATTATTGCTTGGAAGAGAGCTGTGATTGGATGATTTTACCTTTAACACAGAAAAAGACACCGGTGTTTCATTCTGTATTTCATAACCAAAGATAATTAAAATGCTGAATATAATTGAAAAATTATTGCTTGGAAGAGAGCTGTGATTGGATGATTTTACCTTTAACACAGAAAAAGACACCGGTGTTTCATTCTGTATTTCATAACCAAAGATAATTAAAATGCTGAATATAATTGAAAAATTATTGCTTGGAAGAGAGCTGTGATTGGATGATTTTACCTTTAACACAGAAAAAGACACCGGTGTTTCATTCTGTATTTCATAACCAAAGATAATTAAAATGCTGAATATAATTGAAAAATTATTGCTTGGAAGAGAGCTGTGATTGGATGATTTTACCTTTAACACAGAAAAAGACACCGGTGTTTCATTCTGTATTTCATAACCAAAGATAATTAAAATGCTGAATATAATTGAAAAATTATTGCTTGGAAGAGAGCTGTGATTGGATGATTTTACCTTTAACACAGAAAAAGACACCGGTGTTTCATTCTGTATTTCATAACCAAAGATAATTAAAATGCTGAATATAATTGAAAAATTATTGCTTGGAAGAGAGCTGTGATTGGATGATTTTACCTTTAACACAGAAAAAGACACCGGTGTTTCATTCTGTATTTCATAACCAAAGATTATTAAAATGCTGAATATAATTGAAAAATTATTGCTTGGAAGAGAGCTGTGATTGGATGATTTTACCTTTAACACAGAAAAAGACACCGGTGTTTCATTCTGTATTTCATAACCAAAGATTATTAAAATGCTGAATATAATTGAAAAATTATTGCTTGGAAGAGAGCTGTGATTGGATGATTTTACCTTTAACACAGAAAAAGACACCGGTGTTTTATTCTGTATTTCATAACCAAAAATTATTAAATTGCTAAATATAATAGAAAAATTATTGTTTGGAAGTCAGCCGTAATTGGAAGATGTTAGCTTAAACGCAGAAAAAGACAGCCATGTTCTATGCTGTATTTCATAACTATAAATTATTTAAATGTCAATATGATATTTTTCACTTATGTTGACCTAAATAAGTACTAGATAATGAAAAAACAAACATGAAAAATATGCTTAGTGAAAATTCTGTGTCAAAGGGCAAACTTTTTTTGCTTTAGTTTACTTCCATAGAAAAAAAAAATTCTTGCAAACCTATATTGTTAGTGGATATGTAATAGTCAAATATATATCATATTACGATATACTTAAATACCTTGGTTAACTCTAATAAAAGTAAATAAATAAATTGTTAGCACTTTGAATGCATTATTTATTAAGAATCCAATTAATAATAAATACATAAAATAAATTGTGAATTTTTTAAGAAACAGCAAATTATAAATGAAATTTGGATTATTTATAAATTTTTAAGTGCAGAAGGCATTCATAAATTTTTAAGTGCAAACATTAATATTACGAGATGTAAGGATTTATTCAGTCTTTATTTCTATGCAATTTATGACTGTAATCTAGTTATCTCTTTTAGAGGCGGGCTTCATTTTACGAACGACCATTAAATAACTAATATTCCTTCATTTTAATGCTGATTATTCAAATATTTAGGGTATAAGCTTAGATTCAGCAATGTAAGATTCTTAATGTTTTCTTAACCGAACTTAATTTTTATCAGTTTCGTTTTCCACAATATTTAATATAACTTGTTTTAGTACATTAACTAACATTATTTTTTTTAAAAAAATTAAATTTTGTCTCGGAATTTAATTTTTATTTATACGAAAAAAGTATATGGTTATGTAACTGCTCTAAGCTTGCGTGTGTTGCTTTTATTATATATTTTTTTAAAACAAACTAATGAATGGGATGTATAACTAAAAAAGAACTTTTGTATAACTTTTGATCAAATGAAAGGATTTTCAGGAACTAATGTGGAATTTTAAATACTTGAAAGATTTGAAATATATATTTAAATATTTGGTATTTTAAGTTACGATATCAATCATAAATCGTGTAAATATACTTTCTATGAATAAATATTAAATATTATTGGTTTTGTAACAGCTCTAAACTTACATGTGCTGCTTTTGTTGCATTTTTGAAACAAATCAGTGTATGGTAAGCACGGTGAAATATGGAACATTTGGAAGTCTTTTGATGTAATAAGCTGAGTTTAACACACTGACGTGTAATTTCAACAGCTTGGAACTAACATTAAAAATGTAATTAATGGTGCAATTTTTAGAGTTACGAAATCAATCATAAATCGCAAATGATTCGTAATAAATGATGAGGGGGGATAATAGCGATCTTAACTGTATAATTTTGTTAGTTTCGTCAACTTCATCTAAGTATAACTTTTGATCAAATGAAAGGATTTTCACGTACTAGTATGGAATTTTAAAGGCTTGAAGGATAAAGCGAAGAAAACAATATTTAAATATGAGATATTTTAAGTTACGGGATCAATCAGGAATGGCATAAATATATTTTCTATGAATAATTATAAAATATTATCGGTTTTGTAAAGCTCTAAACTTACATGTGTTGTTTTTGTTGCATTTTATCAGCAAATTATTGTATGGTGCGTACAGTAAAATAGGGAACATTTGGAAGACTTTTGGTCAAATAAGCTGATTTTCACATACTAGTGTGTAATTTTAACAGCTTGGAACTAATGTTAAAAATATAATTAATTGTGCGATTTTTAAAGTTACTAAATCATTCATAAATTGTAAATGATTCATAATAGCGTGGAGCTTTAAAAACTTGAAGGATTAAACTTAAAAATATATATTTAAATATGCAATATTTTAAGTTACGAAATCCATCATAAATCGATTAAATATACTTTCTATGAATAAATATAAAATATTATTGGTTTTCTATCAGCTCTAAACTTACATGTGTTGTTTTTGTTGCATTTTTTAAACAAATTAATGTATGGTGGGCAAAGTAAAATAGGAAAATTTGGAACACTTTTGGTCTAATAAGCTGATTTTCACATATTAGCGTGTAATTTTTACAGCTTGGAATTTGCCATAAAATATAATTAATTGTAGGATTCTTGAAGTTACGAAATTAATCATAAATTGCAAATGATTCATAATAAGGAAAAGAGGGGGCAATAACAGCGATCTTAAATATATGATTCTGTTAGTTTAGAAATGTTTCTGAAGTTTCAGAGATGCCATCTGCTCCGAACAAGACAAAATAACAATAATAAAAAAAAAACGGTAAATAACTACAAAGAAAACCGTGCGCACATCTGACAATTTTTGTTTGCTTTGTAAAGATCTAGCATGACAAAAGTTCTATAAAATGGCGAATTTAATAAGCCTACGAATTATTTAGAAATAGTGGTGGATAAAAATCTACTAAATTGAATTTATTAACCCAGGAATCACAATTGATAAACTACTACTTTAAAATATATATTTTCTGTTCAGAGCAAGTTGGAATCTCTGTATATTTTATTCTTGAATAAATAAATGTTATAGCTTACAATCCTATGTAAATAATAAATATCAATAAAAGATTTTTTTACTTAGCTTTCATATTGTTATTTTCAATTCTCGATTACATTCCAGTGTGAAAAATTATAGCAGCATAAAATACAACGTGACTCGAATTATCTCGAGTGTGCACAGTTTGGCCTGTTTAGAACGCTCGAATTAGCTCGAGTGCACAAATTAAGGGGTTAATCCAAGCACCCACTTAAAAATTTTAAGATTTAAGAGTGATCTACAAATTATTTTACCACTTTTTTATGTAAACAAATGCCAATATAAAAAAGGAACAGAGCGTCGTTTTTTATACGTAGTTAAACAGATTTTCGCTTGAAAAAAGACTAGCCATTTTTGGAGGCTGGTCGGTTCAATTTATGTAGGTTTACGTGATGAAATTCATTAAAAGTTGGAGTTAATATTTTGAGTTACTTTCCAATTTATCTTAGCAATAATTTTTTCTCCATCGTACTCAAAGGACTGCGAACCTTTTGCGTTTTCTGTAAAAATTTGTTTTAGTAGCTACGGTTATGATTTAATGCATTATACATATAAACGTAAACTTAGCTACCACTAGAAGAAATTTTCCTAAAAAGCGCAAAATGTTGGCAGTCCTGCATTTTAAAAGCGTCACCACGAAAGAGCTACATGCAAATGGCTTTTTATACGAACTTGTGGATCTTTCATATGTAATGTGCAAAATAACTTTAAATCAAATTTACTAATCAAAGAATCAAACACTGAAATGCAAAAACTTAGCTACCACTAAGCCTCACCACTAAAGTACAACTACACTACGTAAATGTCTTTTTATACGAGCTTGTAAGCCATTCACATGTAGTAGTGTGTAAAATACCTTTAAATCGCATTTACATATGAAAGAATCATACATTGAAATATAAATTTAGCTACCACAATAAGAAATTTTCCTGAAAAGCGCAGAATGTTGGCAGCCTTGTATTTTAATAAATTCCTCATTTAACACTGCGTTACTTTTATATGCGTATAAGGAAGAATCTTTTTTAATTTAAATTACAAAATTATAAAATTAAGCTGAAATCATATAATTATTAACTCAAATAAAAGTAATTAATAAATAAATTGTTAGCACTTTAAATGTATTATTTATCTAGAATTCAATTAATAGTAATATCATGAAATAAATTGTGCTTTTTTTTAAGAAACTGCAAATTATAAATGAAATTTGGAACATTTATAAATTTTTAAGTGCAAAAGGTATTCATAAATTTTTAAGTGCAAACGTTAATATTTCGAGATGTCAGGATTTATTCAGTCTTTATTTTTACGCAATTTATGACTGTAATCACATTTGCAACATTTTGTAAAAATGTAATTAATTGTGCAATTTTTAAAGTTACGAAATCAATCATAAATCGTGTAAATATACTTTCTATGAATAATTGTAACAGCTCTAAACTTACATGTGCTGCTTTTGTTGCATTTTTCAAACAAATTAATGTACGGTAAGCACAGTAAACTAGGGAACATTTGGAAGTCTTTTGATGAAATAAGCTGAATTTAAAATACTAACGTGTAATTTAAACAGCTTGGAACTATCATTAAAAATGTTATTAATTGTACAATTTTTAAAGTTACGAAATCAATCATAAATCGCAAATGATTCGTAATAAATGATGGGGGGGGATAATAGCGATCTNGGGGGGGGGGGGGTAACAGCGATCTTTAATATCCATACCTGCCAACATTCATTCTTTTCGAAAAAGGATTTTTCAAGTGGTAGTAAAACAATTACCGAAAAACTGTCTTCCCCAAAAATATATTTATATTTTAATCAGGTTTGAATTCGCTGTCGTAAGGAATAATATGCTTTTATATATTTGTTGTAATTATTTATATGTAGTGGTGGTCAAACTGATTTAAAATTATTATTATGATTCAAAAAGTTTAGTGAAATAACATGAATTTAGCTAGCACTTTAAATATGAAAATAAAATCTTCCGGGAAAACCGGAAGAGTTGGCAGCTATGAATATATAATAAATATAGTCCGAGCACCCACTTAAAAATGTTAAGATATAGGAATTATTTCCATTTTATTTTACCACTTTTTTATGTAAACAAATGTCAATATAAAGAAGGAACAGGAACAACGTGTCGGTAGTGCTACTGACTGATATTTTCATTTTGTTAAAAGACTAGCGGTTTTTGGACGCTGGTCTTTGCAATATATATAGAGGTTTACATGTAGAAATTTCTTTTGTGTTTGCTGTGAAATTTACTAAAAGTTGGAGTTATCTTTTTGTGTTACTTTCCAGTTTACCTTCGCAATAATTTTTTTCTGCATTGTATTTAGAGGGCAGCAAACATTCTGGTCATTTAGTAAAAATTTATTCTAGTAGCAATGTTTTAATGTGTTATACATTGAAATATAAATTTTACAACTAGAAGACATTTTATTAAAGAGTGTAAAATGTTGGCAGTGGTGCATTTTAATAGCCTCTTCACGAAAGAGCTAAGTGTAAATGGCTTTTTATACGAGCTAGTGGACTATTCATATGTAAAGTGCAAAATAACTTTTAATCAAATATACAAATCAAAGAATCATACATTGAAATGTAAACTTAGCTACCACCCGAAGGAATTTTCCTAAAAAGCGTAGAAATTTGGCAGCCCTGCTGTTCCTCATCACTAAAGTACTACTACACTATGTAAATGTCTTTTTATGCCAGCTTGTAAATCATTCACATGTAGTGGTGCGGAAAATACCTTTAAATCAAATTTACTAATCAAAGAATCATACATTGAAATATAAATTTAGTTACCACTGGAATAAATTTTCGTAAAGCGAGTTGAAAGTTGGCAGCTTTGCAGTTCAAAAGCCTTATCATTAAATCATTAAAGTACTACTGCATTATGTAACACTACGTAAATGTCTTTTTATACCAGCTGGCAAATTATTTACATGTAGTAGTGTGGAAAATACCTTTAAATCAAATTTACTAATCAGAGAATCATACATTGAAATATAAATTCAGTTAACACAAGAAGAAATTTTCGTAAAATGAGTAGAAAGTTGGCTGCCCTGCAGTTCAAAATCCTCATCATTAAAGTACTACTACATTATGTAACACTACGTAAATGTCTTTTTATACTTGCTTGTAAATTATTCGCATGTGGTGGTGTGGAAAATACAGGAATCACAATTGATAAACTACTACTTGAAAATATATATTTTCTGTTCAGGGCAAGTTGGAATCTCAGTCTATTTTATTCTTGAATAAATAATTGTTATAGCTCACAATCCTATGTAAATGATAAATATCAATAAAGAGATTTTTTTACTTAGCTTTCATATTGTTATTTTCAATTCTCGATTATATTCCAGTGTGAAAAATTATAGCAGCATAAAATACAACATAGCTGGAATTATCTCGAGTGTGCTCAGTTGGGCCTGTTTAGCATGCTCGAATTAGCTCGAGCGCACAAATTAACCGGTTAACGCCCAGCGTCATATATTTATGACAGTTCCTTTTTTCGAAGACATTCATTGTGGTGGGAAGCTTTTTTCAGCATTTTCATTTATCTGAGTGAATTAAAAGATTCTCAGATACTACAATGATTTAGTTATTTCTGATTAGATCTAGAATTATATGGAGCAAGTACTTTTTGATCTATCAAAGACTTTTTGAATGTCCTAACAGTAGAAAAACCAATTAATTTCCATAATATATTTTACCACTTTTTCCATAAAACCACTTTTTGTATCATTTCAATATATAATTTCGGGACAAAACGGGTTAAGGGGTTAATCCAAGCACCTACTTAAATATTTTAAGATTTAAGAGTGATTTACATATTATTTTACCACTTTTTTATGTAAACAAATGCCAATATAAAAAAGGAACTGTGCGTCGTTTTTTATACGTAGCTAAAGAGATTTTTCCTTGAAAAAAGACTAGCCATTCTTGGAGGCTGGTCGGTTCAATTTACGTTGGTTTACGTGATGAAATTCATTAAAATTTGGAGTTAATAATTTAGTTACTTTCCAATTATCTTCGCAATATTTTTTCTCCATCGTTTTTAAAGGACTGCAAACTTTTTGCATTTTCGGTAAAAATTTATCTTAGTAGCTACGTTTATGTTTTAACACATTATACATACAAACGTAAACTTAGCTACCACTAGAAGAAATTTTCCTAAAAAGCGTAAAATGTTGGCTGTCCTACGTTTTAAAAGCGTCATCACTCATAAGCTAAATGCAAATGGCTTTTTATACGAACTTGTGGATCATTCATATGTAATGTGCAAAATAACTTTAAATCAAATTTACTAATCAAAGAATCAAACACTGAAATGCAAACTTAGCTACCACTAAGCCTCATTACTAAAGTACAACTACACTACGTAAATGTCTTCTCAGACGAGCTTGTAAACCATTCATATGTAGTGGTGTGTAAAGTACCTTTTAATCACATTTACATGTGAAAGAATCATACATTGAAATATGAATTTAGCTACCAGAAGAAGAAATTTTCCTAAAAAGCGTAAAATGTTGGCAGTCCTGCATTTTATAAGCCTAATTACGAAAGAGCTAAATGTTAATGGTTTTTTATACGGACTTCAGGATCATTCATATGTAATGTGGAAAATTACTTCAAATCAAAATTAATAATCAAAGAATCAAACACTGAAATGCAAACTTAGCTACCACTAAGCGTCATCACTAAAGTACTACTGCAGTACGTAAATGTATTTTTATACGAGCTTGTAAATCATTCACATGTTGAGGTGTGTAAAATACCTTTAAATCACATTAGAGTATGAAAGAATCATATATTAAAATATAAATTTTGCTACCACAAGAAGAAATTTTCCTAAAAAGCGTAGAATGTTGGCAGCCTAGCATTTTAATAAATTTCTCAATGAACGCTGCTTTACTTTTATATGCGTATAAGGAAGAATCTTTTTTAATTTAAATTTTAAAAAAAACTTTTCGCAGTATTATTATTTTGTTTTTATGTTTAGAAGTCTCTAAAAATATCTTCGAAAAGCATTTTACTACATTAAAAATGCTTTTCGAATTCCTTTAGATATCATATTTTTTTTATTAATATTAAGTGCAGTTATTACAATTGCTTATAATTAACTGTATTATTATTAATATATTTTTGAAGATTATTTTAACACATGACTTAACACATAAAAGCTCATTTAATGCATATAGCTTCGAAAACAAATTCTTAAATGCAGTTTTTTCCCTGTTACAGTTGAAAAATTTGATTTCCCCTGAAAAAAAAACAATTTTGTTGCCAGTAAGTTAAAATTTTGCCAAAAGCACTAATTTAAAAGTTTTAAGATTTAGGAATTATTTAAATTTTATTTCAACATTTTTTTTTTACGTAAACAAATGTCAATATAACGAAGGAATTAAGTATCGGTTGTGCTCGAGGTATATGAGCATTTTCACTTTATTTATATAGGTTAATGTATTTATATAGGTCAATTTATATAGGTTAACATACTGAAACTTCTTATGTTTTTGCTACAGAATTTATTAAAAGTTAGAGTGATCCTTTTGCGTTACCCTTCAATTTACCTTCGCAATAATTTTCTCTTATACTATGCTTATAGTGATGCAAACTTTCCTTTGAAAAATATATTCAAGTGGTAGCTATGCTTATGTTTTAATGTATTATATTTCATTCATTTAAACTACCACAAATTTAACTCAAATCATAAAAGATTTGATTTTTAAATGTCTACCACACCATAAAATATTTCATCAAAAGCGTAGAAGTTGGTAGGCCTGTATTTTAGCAATTTAGATGATCTAGGTTTTGAATTTGGCAATTTACGTTTCGAAATTAGGCTTTCGAAGCAAGGTAATTTAGGTTTTGAAATGTTGTCAAGATTAATTTATGCTTGTTTTATATGATAAAATTATGCTACCACATATAGTGATCTCAGTCTTCCAGGATGGTACGGAGCAGAACGTCTATATCAAGATGGATAAGAGTAAAAAGTTGTACGAAAGACATTTAATTGTAGCATTTTTTTTTTCATTTCAGCATTTTTTTTTAGCATTTCATAAATAAAGATTCTGTTACTATTAAGATTTTTTTTTAGAGCAGAAAAAGACACAAGTGTTTCCTTTTGTATTTACAAAACTATAAATTATTAAAATGCTAAATATAATTGAAAAATGATTGTTTGGAAGTGAGCCGTGATTAAAATATTTTACCTTTAACGCTGAAAAAGATGCACATGTTTCATGATGTATTTCATTAACATAAATTATTGAAATACTAAATATAATTGAAAAAACATTGTATGGAAGTGAGGCGTGATTAAAAGATTTTATCTTTAACTCAGGAAGAAACACCGGTGTTTCTCGCTGTATTTCACAGTTATGAGGTATTAAAATGCTAAATATAATTGAAAAACTATTGTTTGAAAGTGAGCCGTGATTGGAAGATTTTACCTTTAACGCAGAAAAAGACACGCGTGTTTCATGCTGTATTTCATTAACATAAATTATTAAAATACTAAATATGATTGAAAAAACATTGTATGGAAGTGAGACGTGATTAAAAGATTTTATCTTTAACGCAGGAAGAAACACCGGTGTTTAACGCTGTATTTCATAGCTATAAATTATTAAAATTCTAAATATAATTGAAAAACTATTGATTGAAAGTGAGCCGAGACTGGAAGATTTTTATCTTTAACGCAGAAAAGACACCCATGCTCCATGCTGTATTTCATAACTATAAATTATTTAAATGTTAAATATGATATTTTACACTTATGTTGTCCTAAATTGCTAAATAATGAAAAAGAACATGAAAAATATGCGTAATGAAAATTCTGTGTCAAAGGGTAAACTTTTTTGCTTTACTTCCATAGAAAAAAATAATTTGCAAATCTCAATTGTTGGAGGATATGTAATAGTCTATATAAAAATATCAAAATATATATCATATTATTATAAACTTAAATCATATAATTACAAAATTATAAAATTAAGCTGAAATCATATAATTATTAACTCTAATAAAAGTAATTAATAAATAAATTGTTAGCACTTTAAATGTATTATTTATCAAGAATTGAGTTAATAGTAATATCATGAAATAAATTGTGCTTTTTTTTAAGAAACTGCAAATTATAAATGAAATTTGGAACATTTATAAATTTTTAAATGTAAAAGGTATTCATAAATTTTTTAGTGCAAACGTTAATATTTCGAGATGTCAGGATTTATTCAGTCTTTATTTCTATGCAATTTATGACTGTAATCACATTTGCAACATTTTGTAAAAATGTAATTAATTGTGCTATTTTTAAAGTTACGAAATCAATCATAAATCGTGTAAATATACTTTCTATGAATAAATATAAAATATTATTGGTTTTGTAACAGCTCTAAACTTACATGTGCTGCTTTTGTTGCATTTTTCAAACAAATTAGTGTATGGTAAGCACAGTAAACTAGGGAACATTTGGAAGTCTTTTGATGAAATAAGCTGAGTTTAACATACTAACGTGTAATTTTAACAGCTTGGAACTGACATTAAAAATGAAATTAATTGTGCAATTTTTAAAGTTACAAAATCAATCATAAATCGCAAATGATTCGTAATAAATGATGGGGAAGGGGATAACAGCGATTCTTAATATTATAATAGTATCATACCTGCCAACTTTCACTGTTTCCGAGAATGGATTTTCAGAGTGGTTGTAAAACATTAAATGAAAAACAATCTGACTCAAAAATATAATTATATTTTGATCCTGTGGAAATTCGTTTGCGCAGGGATTATTATGCTTTTATATATTTATTATAATTATTTATATGCAGTGGTGGTCAAACTCATTTATAAGTATCATTAAAATTCAAAAAGTTAATAGGAATAACCTGAGTATTGCTACAAATTTAAATATGAAAATAAAATCTTCCGGAAAATCCGGATGAGTTGGCAGGTATGTAATATATATAATCCGAGCACCCACTTGAAGATGTTAAGATTTAGGAATTATTTTCATTTTATTTTACCACTTTTTTAAGTAAACAAATGTCAATATAATGAAGGAACTAGGCGTCTGTTGTGATTTTGACTCTGATGTTTTCCATTGTTAATAGACTAGACGTTTTTGGACGCTGGTCGTTCCAATACATATAGCATACCTGCCAACTCTTCCGGATTTTCCGGAAGATTTTATTTTCATATTTAAAGTGGTAGCAATACTCAGGTTATTCCAATTAACTTTTTGAATTATAATGATAATTATACATGAGTCTGACCACCACTACATATAAATAATTACAATAAATATATGAAAGCATAATAATCTTTACGCAAGCAAATTTCAACGGGATCAAAATATAAACATATTTTTGCATCAGATTGATTTTCGGTTATTGTTTTACAACCACTCTGAAAAATCCATTCTCGGAAAGAGTGAAAGTTGGCAGGTATGATATAGGTTTACATGCAGAAATTTCTTTTGTAATTACTGTGAAATTTACTAAAAGTTGGAGTTATCCTTTTAAGTTACTTTCCAGTTTACCTTTGCAATATTTTTTTTCTCCATTATAATTAGAGGACTGCAAACTTTCTGGTCATTTAGTGAAAATTTATTATAGTAGCTATGTTTTAATGTGTTAAACATTGAAATGTAAACTTTACCACTAGAAGAAATTTTATTAAAAAGTGTAAAATGTTGGCAGTCGTGTGCATTTTAAAAGCCTCATCACGAAAGAGCTAAATGTAAATGGTATTTTATACGAACTAGTGGATTATTCATATGTAAACCGCAAAATAACTTTTAATCAAATATACTAATCAAAGAATCATACATTGAAATGTAAATCCTAAAAAGCGTAGAAATTTGGCTGCCCTGCAGTTCAAAAGCCTCATCACTAAAGTAATACTGCACTATGCAAATGTCTTTTTAAGCCAGTTTGTAAATTATTCACTTGTAGTGGTGTGAAAAACACCTTTAAATCAAATTTACTAATCAAAAAATCATACATTGAAATATAAATTTAGTTACCACAAGTATATTTGATTCAATCAAAGAATCACACTAATCAAAGAATCATATATTGAAATGTAAACTTAGCTACCACCCGAAGAAATTTTTCTAAAAAGCGTAGAAATTTGGCAGCCCTGCAGTTCAAAAGCCTCATCACTAAAGTACTACTACATTATGTAACACTACGTAAATGTCTTTTTATACTAGTTTGTAAATCATTCGCATGTAGTGGTGTAGAAAATACCTTTAAATCAAATTTACTAATCAAAGAATCATAAATTGAAATATAAATTTAGTTACCACAAGTATATTTGATTCAATCAAAGAATCATACATTGAAATGTAAACTTAGCTACCACCCGAAGAAATTTTCCTAAAAAGCGTAGAAATTTAGCAGCCCTGCAGTTCAAAAGCCTCATCACTACTACATTATGTACCACTACTTTAAGTACTACTACATTATGTACCACTACGTAAATGTCTTTTTATACCAGCTTGTAAATCATTCGCATGCAGTGGTATGGAAAATACCTTTAAATCAAATTTACTAATCAAAGAATTATACATTGAAATATAAATTTAGTTACCACAAGTATATTTGATTCAATCAAAGAATCATACATTGAAATGTAAACTTAGCTACCACCCGAAGAAAATTTCCTAAAAAACGTAGAAATTTGGCAGCCCTGCAGTTCAAGAGCCTCATCGCTAAAGTACTACTACATTATGTAGCACTATGTAAATGTCTTTTTATATCAGTTTGTAAATTATTCACATGTAGTGGTGTAAAAAACACCTTTAAATCAAATTTACTAATCAAAGAATCATAAATTGAAATATAAATTTAGTTACCACAAGTATACTTGATTCAATCAAAGAATCATACTGATCAAAGAATCATACATTGAAATGTAAACTTAGCTACCACCCGAAGAAATTTTCCTAAAAAGCGTAGAAATTTGGCAGCTCTGCAGTTCAAAAGCCTCATCACTAAAGTACTACTACATTATGTAACACTGCGTAAATGTCTTTTTATACCTGCTTGTAAATCATTCGCATGTAGTGGTGTGTAAAATACCTTTAAATCAAATTTACTAATCAAAGAATCATACATTGGAATGTAAACTTTGTTACCACAAGAAGAAATTTTCTTAAAATGCGTAGAAATTTGGCAGTCTTGTATTTTAATAAATTCCTCATTTAGCACTGCCTTACTTTTATCTGGGTATGAGGGAGAATATCTTTTAATTTAAATAAAAAAAAACTTTTTGCGGTACAAGTATTTTGTTTTTATGTTTAGAAATCTCTAAAAATTTCTTTGAAAAACACTTTACTACGTTATCAATGCTTTTTAAATTCCTTTAGAAATTATAAATTTTTTTATAGTTAATAAGTGCAAAAATGTTGATGTATTAAGTTTATTATGTATTATTATTAATATTTTTTTGAAGATTATTTTAACGCATGACTTAACACATAAAAAACTTATTTAATACACATAGTTTCGAAAACAAATTATTTAATGTAGTTTTTTTCCCTTGATATAGTTGAAAAATTTGATTTCACCTGAAAAAAATTAAATTCAGCAGAAATTAATTCCAGCAATAACTGAAACACTTTTATTGCCAGTTTTTTTTCTGTATCGCTTTCATCTTTGGGTTGGTTTCCTTGGTTTTGTTTTAATGCTTCGGTTTTCTGCTTTTTTGACACATTTGTATCTGACACCAGTTTAACCAGGCCTGAAAGCGAGACGGAAAAGAGAATATACTGGTAGGAGAACTATTTCAATATTCGATAATATTCGGGAGGAGCTAAACTATTCTTAACGATAAACAATTCACTGTATTTAATTTTAACTCGGCGAAGGAGCAATTTAATATAAAAATTGCATCCGTTAAATACAAGTGGTAGTTATTGATTTTTACTATTCCTGAAAAAAAAATTGAAATTTATTTGATACCAGTTTTTACTCTTTTCCGTCTTTATATATATGGGCTTTCAGCCCTGAGTTTAACCCTCCGCGTTCGGCCATCACCTCCTACATCAAGAAACCTCCACACGGTCTTTTATAAGTAGTCCGCGCAGACTGTTTAAAAAGTGAACCAGTTTTGCGCATGAACCCAAAACCTTTTATAAAGGTATTTGAGAGAAATTTATCTTATATATTTGAGAATTGAATCTGTAGTGGTTGTCAAGTGACAGTCAACACACAGTACTTTTTCTTAACCCTTTCGCGCCGACTGTCACAAATACGTGACAGTATAAAATCGTATCAACTAGGGTAAAAATATAAAACTGGTAATCAAAGTATTTCTTTAACAGTTTATTTGTGGGCGGAGTTATAATTCTTTGATTTATCTAATTCACCAATACTTTGTTCAAAATAAAACTATTTAGTTATACTTTGAATTAACATTGATTATACATATATTTAAGCTAACAATAATTAAAGTAAAAGCAAAGTAAGTCAGTCAAATTAGCAACGATTGCATTTAAGTTACCGTTTTTTATTTAATTACAACTTGATTCTGATTTTGTACGAATGCTTTTCTGAATCACCCGTCCCCAAGGGGTTAAGGCTGAAGTGGTTGGCAACTAAAATAATAATTAGTACGACTTTCTCAAGCTTAGTTTTTTTTAATTATATATAAACCACTTTTTAGAACTGGGTTTGAAGTGCAAATATTTTGTGAGCAATTTGTTTCGAGAATTGTAACGCTTTGCTCGCAAAGTTTTTTCTATAATTGAAAAAATGGATACAGCCACAAGGAATTTATGTGACGAAACTCATAGTTTATACAATTACCCAATAACACATAAAGATCTTTAAATAAAATGATTGTTAAACATAAAAGTGGAAAAATTTTAACATTCAGTGATATGAATCCTGTACCGGGATTACTATTTTCTTTTAAATAAAATGATAGCAATATTTATGTTTAATATCATATCCTATAACTATTGAGTGTTTTGACGACTATCTTCTCCAGTGTAAACTAAAATGGAGATTGTTAAACGCAAGCACATATTTTATTATTCTTTTGACAGTACCTAATGGCCGTTATAGCATGGTTGGCAGGGCGCTGGACTCACATTTGTGAGAACAGGAGTTCGAATTCAGCCGGTCGAAGATTCCCCATGCAGTAAATGTTGACTAGTGCTCGTTAAATCTGTCTGGTCACATAGTCCTCCATGTTTCCATGAAAATTAATACCTGTAAGGGTAGTGAATTGGATATTGATCGTTTTCTGGTTCAGGTCGAAATTTCGATTCGTGGAAGAAGGAATGGATGTATCAATGGGTTCGCCCTATAAATGGGTGCGATATAAGGGTGTGACAGAAGTCGACTTCTTGGCAATAGATTGCGCCACTGGAAAACAAGAACAATCTCACTCTCTCTGCTTTAATGGCTGACAACAACAACAAGAGAACCTAAAAACAAATTGCTGTATAGAAGAGGGCTGTGATTGCGCTGTACCTTTAACGCAGAAAAAGACAGCCATGTTCCATGCTGTATTTCATAACTATAAATTATTTAAATGTTAACATGATTTTTTTCACTTATGTTGACCTAAATGAGTACTAGACAATGAAAAAACAAACATGAAAAATATGCTTAGTGAAAATTCTGTGTCAAAGGGTAAACTATTTTTGCTTTAGTTTACTTCCGTAGCAAAAAAAAATTTCTTGCAAACCTATATTGTTAGTGAATATGTTATAGTTTAAATAAAAATAGTCGAATATATATCATATTACGATATACTTAAATACCTTGGTTAACTCTAATAAAAGTAAAAAAAAAATTGTAAGCACTTTGAATGTATTATTTATCAAGAATTCAATTAATAATAAATACATAAAATAAATTGTGCATTTTTTAAGAAACAGCAAATTATAAATGAAATTTGGATTATTTATAAATTTTTAAGTGCAGAAGGTATTCATAAATTTTTAAGTGCAAACATTAATATTACGAGACGTAAGGATTTATTCAGTCTTTATTTCTATGCAATTTATGACTGTAATCTAGTTATCTCTTTTAGAGGCGGGCTTCATTTTACGAAAGACCATTAAATAACTAATATTCCTTCATTTTAATGCTGATTATTCAAATATTTAGGGTATAAGCTTAGATTCAGCAATGTAAGATTCTTAATGTTTTCTTAACCGAACTTAATTTTTCTCAGTTTCGTTTTCCTCAATATTTAATATAACTTGTTTTAGTATATTAACTGACATTATTTTTTTTAAAAAAAAATTAAATTTTGTCGCGGAATTTAATTTTTATCTATACGAAAAAGTATATGGTTATGTAACTGCTCTAAGCTTACGTGTGTTGCTTTTATTATATATTTTTTTAAAGCAAACTAATGAATGGGACGTATAACTAAAAATGAACTTTTGTATAACTTTTGATCAAATGAAAGGATTTTCAGGAACTAATGTGGAATTTTAAATACTTGAAGGATTTAGTTTAAAAATATATATTTAGATATTCGGTATTTTAAGTTACGATATCAATCATAAATCGTGTAAATATACATTCTATGAATAAATATAAAATATTATTGGTTTTGTAACAGCTCTAAACTTACATGTGTCGCTTTCGTTGCATTTTTGAAACAAATTAGTGTATGGTAAGCGCGGTGAAATACGGAACATTTGGAAGTCTTTTGATGAAATAAGCTGAGTTTAACATACTGACGTGTAATTTCAACAGCTTGGAACTAACATTAAAAATGTAATTAATTGTGCAATTTCTAAAGTTACGAAATCAATCATAAATTGCAAATGATTCGTAATAAATGATTGGGGGGGGGATAGCAGCGATCTTGAACCCCTTGGGGAGGGATGATTCAGAAAGGCATTCGTAAAAAATCAGAATCAAGTTGAAATTAAATAAAAAACGGTAACTTAAATGCAGTCGTTACTAATTTGACTGACTTACTTTGCTTTTACTTTAATTATTGTTAGTTTAATCATACATATAATCAATGTTAATTCAAAGTATAACTAGTTTTATTTTGAACAAAGTAATGGTGAATTAAATAAATCAAACAATTATAACTCCGCCCGCAAATAAACTGCTGAAGAAATACTCTGGTTACCAGTTTTATCTTTTCACCCTGAATGGTACGGTTTCATGCTGGCACGTATTTGTGACAGTCGGCGCGAAAGGGTTAATATATAATATATATATAATCCGAGCACCCACTTAAAAATGTTAAGATTTAGGAATTATTTCCATTTTATTTTACCACTTTTTTATGTAAACAAATGTCAATATAAGGAAGGAACTAGGTGTCACTTGTTGTTATGACAATCAATTTTCGCTCTTTGTAAATAGACTAGCCGTTTTTGGACGCTGGTTGTCTGTTGTTTAAATGTAAGTAGGTTTACATGCAGAAATTTTTTTTGTGTTTGCTGTAAAATTTACTAAAAGTTGGAGTTATCCTTTTGCGTTACTTTCCTGTTTACCTTCGGAATAATTTTTTTTCCATTATATTCACAGGACTGCAAACTTTCTGGTCGTTTAGTTAAAATTTATTCTAGCAGCTATTTTTATGTTTTAATGTGTTATACATTGAAACTTAAACTTAGGTACCACTAGAAGAAATTTTATTAAAATGAGTAAAATGTAGGCAGTCGTGCATTTTAAAAGAATCATCACGAAAGACCGAAATGCAAATGGCTTCTTATGCGAACTGGTGGATTATTCATATGTAAAGTGTAAAATAACTTTTAATCAAATATACTAATCAAAGAATCAAACATTGAAATGTAAACTTAGCTACCTCCAGAAGAAATTTTCCGAAAAAGCGTAGAAAGTTGGCAGCTCTGCAGTTCAAAAGCCTCATCACTAAAGTACCACTACACTATGGAAATGTCTTTTTATACCAGCTTGTAAATCATTCACATGTAGTGGTGTGGAAAAGAACTTTGAATCAAATTTACTAATCAAGGAATCATGCATTGAAATATAAATTTTGTTACCACAGGAAGAAATTTTTCTAAAATGCGTAGAAAATTGGCAGCCCTGCAGTTCAAAAGCCTCATCACTAAAGTACTACTTCACTACGCAAATGTATTTTTTTACCACCTTGTAAATCATTCACATGTAGTGGTGTGGATGAAAACTTTGAATCAAATTTACTAATCAAGGAATCATACATTGAAAGATAAATTTTGTTACCACAAGAAGAAATTTTCCTTAAAAGCGTAGAAATTTGGCAGACCTGTAGTTCAAAAGCCTTATCACTAAATCACCACTACACTATGGAAATGTCTTTTTATACCAGCTTGTAAATCATTCGCATGTAGTGGTGTGGAAAA
Source organism: Parasteatoda tepidariorum (assembly GCF_043381705.1). Taxonomy (NCBI): domain Eukaryota; kingdom Metazoa; phylum Arthropoda; class Arachnida; order Araneae; family Theridiidae; genus Parasteatoda; species Parasteatoda tepidariorum. Next base: position 20,410,411 of record NC_092215.1, read on the forward strand.
GAACTGTGAATCAAATTTACTAATCAAAGAATCTTACATTGAAATATAAATTTAGTTACCACAAGAATAAATTTTCCTAAAATGCGTAGAAAGTTGGCACCCCTGCAGTTCAAAAGCCTCATCACTTAAGTACTACTACATTATGTAACACTACGTAAATGTCTTTTTATACCAGCTTGTAAATCATTCGCATGTAGTGGTGTGGAAAATACCTTTAAATCAAATTTACTAATCAAAGAATCATACATTAAAATGCAAACTTAGTGACCACAAGAAGAAATTTTCCTAAAATGTGTAGAAAGTTGGCAGCCTTGTATTTTAATAAATTCATCATTTAACACTTCTTTACTTTTATCTGGGTATGAGGGAGAATATCTTTCTTGGTTTTGTTTTAACCCGTTTTGTCCCGAATTTATATATTGAAATGATACAAGAAGTGGTTTTTTGGAAAAGGTGGTATAATATATTATCGAAATTAATTGGTTTTTCTACTGTTAGGGCATTCTTAAAGTCCTTGATTGATCAAAAAGCACCTGCTTCTTTTAATTCCATATCTAGCCAGAGATCTTTTATAAATTCTGGTATCTGAGAATCTTTTAATTTACCCAGATAAATTAAAATTCCGAAAAAAGTTTCCAATCGCAATAAATGTCTTTGAAAAAACGAACTATCCTAAATATATGACGCTGGGCGTTAACCGGTTAATGCTTCGGTCTTTTTTGACACATTTGTATCTGACACCAGTTTAAATGGACTTCAACCTTTTTTTCAAAATTAAAAAATAAAAATGTCCTTTTATCAGCATTTATTTCAGTGAATTAAGATACTTTCCTCTACCAAATATGTATGTAAAGAAAATAATTATTCATTGTAGAGTCTGAGGAAATACTTTATTTATCGCATTAGAACTGCACAGTGGGTAATTGGCGATGGTCTGAGAAACATCCCTGAGGATGTTCCGAAGACACGCCATTGCAATTTTAATACTCTACAGAGGGAATTGCACCTTTGCTTAGGTAGTCCGACGACCTGCGTGCGAAGTCGAGCACTTTACGGTAAAAAAGCTTAACGAGCACAGATACCGCGCTCCATTGGTTCCCACGCAGGTTGATCAAAATTGTCAGCCACCCACTTACGGACAGCAGCCAGTGACGGGTGAAAGCGAGACGGAAAAGAGGAAAGGCTGGTAGTAAAACTATTTTAGTTATAGCTAGTTTTCGAGAGCAGTTTACTTATTCTTTTTTTAACACGTTCACGCCGGGGTGACCTACCGGTGGGTCACGCTAGATTTTCTCATCTTGGCGGCGCAACGGAGTAAAAACTGGTAACAAATAAATTTCATTTTTTAGTTTTTTTCCGGGAATAATAAAAATCCATAAGTACCAATTGTTTTTAACGGATGCAATTTTTATATTGAATTGCTTCTTCGCCCTGATACATTTCCTTACAGTGAATTGCTATTGTTGAGAATAGATTAACTCCTCCTGAATAATATCTAATATTGAAATAGTTCTTCTAGAGGCATTTTCTCTTTTCCCGTACCAGTATTTTCACTTTTCCCGGTGTGAACGTGTTAACCGGTTAACGCCCAGCGTCATATATTTAGGACAGTTCCTTTTTTCAAAGACATTCATTGTGGTGAGAAACTTTTTTCAGCATTTTCATTTATCTGGGTGAATTGAAAGATTCGAAGATACCACAATGATTTAGTTATTTTTGATTAGATCTAGAATTATAAGGAGCAAGTACTTTTTGATCTATTAATGACTTTTTTAATGCCCTAGCAGTAGAAAAGCCAATTAATTTCGGTAATATATTACACCACTTTTTCCATAAAACCATCTTTTGTATCATTTCAATAAATAAATTGGGGACAAAACGGGTTAAGTAATTTCTCAACCACTACATATCAGGCATTCAAAGTATCATATGAAATGCAACTTTATTGCAGTGATCTTGTGGTAACTATTTTCATACCTGCCAACTTTTAATTCCTTCCATTATCATTTTTCCCATTGGTATTAAAATGGAATTAAAACTTCAATTTTAAGCAAACAAATACGTTGTATTTGAGAAAACTTAAGTTATCAACCATGATAGTAACGCATATTAATATATGTGCTTAATTTTTGTAAGAATAGTGTTGATCAAAATCATCTAAAAATTAAGTTTATAAAAGGAAAAACAGTAAATACTTACTACCACTTTAAATATGAAAATAAAATCTTCCGGAAAATCCGGAAGAGTTGGCAGGTATGTATTTTAAAAAGTCGGCGTAATTTCAAGATATGCTATTTTATCCGCTACATTTCAAGATCATACATCAAAAAGCCTCTACACGGAATTTTATAAGTAGTCCGCGCAGACTGCTTAAAAAGTGAACCAGTTGTGCGCATGAACCCAAAACCTTTTATAAAAGTAATTGAGAGAAATTTATCTTATATATTTGAGAATTGAATCTGTAGTGGTTGTCAAGTGAATAAGGCAAACTAATAATATTCATAAATAAAACAAATTTTCAGTCATATATTTGCTACCACTTTCTTATTTTAACTAAATTTTGTATTAAATGACTCGTTCGGAAAGTGGATATTCTTTACAGTGGTCTGATCGGACTACCTATAAAAAATCGTGTGGAGGCTTTCAGTTATAGGAGGCGTTGGTTTGGCGCGAAGCGCCACTAACCGATTCATCGATTCTGTTTTGTCGTATTCTAGGAGGTCCTAAATATCTTTGAAGTAGTAGTATTTCTTCATCTTGCAAAAGAAGCAGTTTTATAATACGCTAAAATTATAAAACAACTCTTGGAAGTTACAGATATTTTACTTTTCTCGAAAAAATTGCTGGAAGGAAATGTCTTCTGTACCAGTTTTTGCTCTTTTCCGTCTTGCTATATAATGGCTTTCAGCCTTGGCCAGTGATCATACCTGCCAACTTTTAATCCCTTCCATTATCATTTTCCCCAGTGGTATTAAAATTTAATTAAAACTTCAAATTTAAGCAAACAAATACGTTGCATTTGAGAAAACTTATGTTGACAACCATGATAGTAACGCATATTAATATATGTGCTTAATTTTTGTAAGAATAGTGGTGATCAAAATCATTTAAAAATTAAACTTATAAAAGAAAAAATAGTATATATTTACTACCACTTTAAATATAAAAACAAAATCTTCCGGAAAATCCGGAAGAGTTGGCAGGTATGCAGTGATGCTTGTCTTCAGTGTTCTAGTGTGTCAGTGTTCTAGTTGTTTAACAATATTATATTGTGTATTTCAAATGCTGTAGTGCTGATATTAAATCAAACAGCATTTATGAGTACTAGGAGTGCAAAGGGTTAAGCAATGGACGGCAGACGTTATTAAAAATGGCTGCCACCAACTAGTATTTATGGAATATTACTTATCTATTTGGGATAGACAATAAGAAACAAGTCATTAATTGAAAACTATAATCTGAAGCGATGCCAACTGCATACCAGCCAACTTTCACTCATTCCGTGAATGAATTTTCCAAGTGGTAGTAAATCAATTACCGAAAAATAACATTACTCAAAAATATATTTCTATTTTGACTAGGTTAAAATTCGCTATCGTTACGATTAGTATGCTTTTATATATTTGTCGTAATTATTTAAACGTAGTGGTGGTCAAACTCATTTATAATTATTATTTTAATTCAAAAATTTTAATGATATGACATGAGTTTCGGTACCACTTTAATTTCAAAATTAAAAAATTCCTGAAAAACCGGAAGAGTTGGCAGGTATGCAACTGCTTCGGTCACGCCATAATAATTGTATAAACGGTAAATAACTACAAATTAAAATTTGCAATTTACTGTGATAAAGTGGTGAATATATAAGATTACGAATTATTTAGAAACAGTGGTAGATAACAATTTAATAAATTGAATTTATTAAATAATTTATTTAACAAATTTATTAAACAAATTGAATTTATATCTCTGCGCCTTTAACGTTTCATATGAAGCTTTGAATAATTTACTTGTAGTGGTGTGGAAAAAAACTTTAAATTTGAATAAAAAATCATACATAAAACTTCAACTTAGTATAACAAAAGTAAAATTTCCTAAAAAGCGTAGAAAGTTGGCAGCTCAGCAATTAAAAAGGCTCATCACGAAAAAGCTAAATGTAAATGACTTTTAATACGAACCTGTAGAACATAATGTTCAAAATAACTTGAAATCAAATTTTTTAATCAAAGAATCATACATTGAAATGTAAACTTAGCTACCACTAGAAGAAATTTTCCTAAAAAGCGAAGAAAGTTGGCATCCTTGTACTTTAATAAATTCTTTATTTTTATTTTGCAAAAGGTAGAATAATTTTTAAATTAAATTAAGTTTTTTTTTTTTTTGCTGAATAATTGTTTTGCTTTTATGTTTATAAATCCATAAATTCATTCATAAAAGTACCTTAAAATTTTATTTCAAATTCCTTTCAAAATTATACATTACATATTAATAATTAAGTGCAAGAATTATGCTTATAACTAACTGTATTAATACTATTATTATCATTATCATTATTTTTGAAGATTACTTAACACATGACTTAACACTTAAAAGCCTACTTAATCCGTATAGTTTCGAAAACAAATTATTAAATTTAGTTTTTTTCCCTGTTACAGGTGAAAAATTTGATTTCACCTGAAAAAAAGATTTTGAAATGATAACAATTTAGTTGTCAATTATTTAAAATTTTTAATCTGAGCTACCACCCAAAAATACTAGGATTTAAGAATTATTTACAATATATTTTACCACTTTTTAATATAAGCTAATGTCAATATTAAGAAGGAACTAAGCATCCATTGTGTTACAGGCTTCTGCTTCTTACTTTGTAAATAAACTAACAGACTTTAAAGGCTGGTCGGTTTAAATTATTTAAGTTTATATACTGAAGTTTCTGCTGCAGAATTTAAAAAAGTTGGAATTAACCTTTTGCGTTACTTTTGAATTTATCTTTGCCATAATTTTCTTCTACATTAAATTTACCGGGCTTTTTTTGTAAAGATTTAGTAAAACGCAAACTTAGTTACCACTAGAAGAAATTTTCCTAAAAAGGTTATCTTGCATTTTAAGAGCTTCATCACGAAAGAGCAAAATTTAAATGGCTTTTTATCCAAACATGTGGATAATTCATACATAGTGTGCAAAATAACTTTAAATCAAATTTATTAATAAAAAAAAATCATACATTGAAATGTAAACTTAGCTACTACTACAGGGGATTTTCAAAAAAAGTGTAGAAAGTTGGCAACCCTGCAGCTTAAAAGCTTCTTCACTAAAGTCCTACTACACTACATAAATGTTTCTTAGTTTGAACTGGTGAATCATTCAAGTATAGTGGTGGGAGAAATATTTTTAAATAAATTTACTAATCAAAGAATCATACATTGAAATATAAATTTAGCAAAAACAAGAAGAAATTTTCCTAAAAAGCGTTGAAAATTGCCAGCCTTTTATTTTAATAAATTCTTTACTTTTATTTGCGCAAGAGGGAGAATAATTTTAAATTTAAATTTATTTTCTGAATTAATATTTTGTTTTTATCCTTAGAAATCTTTAAATATTTATTCGAATAACTACCTTAAAAAATATTTTTCAAATTCCTTTAGAAAATTGCACTTTTTTTTATAAATATTAATTGCAAAAATTGAAATCGCTTATAACAAACCGTATTATTATTATTTTGAAGATTACTTTGATGAATGACATAAAGCATAAAAGCTTACTTTATGGATATAGTTTCAAAAACAAATTATTAAGTTTAGTTTTTTTCCCTGTTACAGGTGAAAAATTTGATTTCACCTGGAAAACAAATAGAAATGATAACAATTTAGTTGCCAATTATTTAAAATTTTAAATCCTATCACCCACCTAAAAATATTAAGATTTAACAATTATTTATAATATATTTTACCACTTTCTTATGTAAGTAAATGTCAATATTAAGAAGGAACTAAGCATGGATTGTGTGCATGGAAAGAATTATGGTAAACTTTGTAAATAGAATAGCTATCTTTAGAGGCTGGTCGTATTAAATTGTATAGGTATATATACTGAAATTTCCTTCGTTTCTGCTGTCGAAGTAAAATAAGTTGGAGTTAACCTTTTGTGTTACTTTTAAATTTATCTTTGCAATAATTATCTATTCCATTATATTTTCCTAACTGCAAATTTTCTGCTCTTTTCCCAAAAATATATTCTAGTGGGAGTTATGTTTTAATGTACTATGCATTAAAACGTAAATTTAGTTACCATTAGAAGAAATTTTCCTGAAAAGCGTAAAAAGTTAGCAGTCCTGCATTTTAAAAGCCTTATTACGAAGGAGAAAATTGTAAATGGCTTTTTCTACGAACTTGCGGATCATTCACATGTAATGTGCAAATTAACTTTAAATCAAATTTACCATTCAAAGAATCATACATTGAAATGTAAACTTAGCTACCACTGGAAGGAAATTTCCTAAAATGCGTAGAAAGTTGTCTACCCTGCAATTTAAAAGTCTTTTCACTAAAGTACTACTACACTACGTAACACTAAGTAAATGTCTCTTTGTACGAGTTTGTGAATCATTCACGTGTAGTGGTGTGCAAAGTAACTTTAAATAAATTTACTAATTAAAGAATCCCACATTTTAATATAAATTTAGCAAAAACAAGAAGAAATTTTCCTATAAAGCGTAAAAAGTTGCCAATCTTTTATTTTAATAAATTCTTTAATTTTATCTGCACAAGAGGGAAAATAATTTATGATTTAAATTAAAAAGCAATTTTTTCTTCATAATTAATATTTTGTTTTTATGTTTAGAAATCTCTAAATATTTATTCGAATAACTCTCTTGAAATTGTTTTTTTTTCCAATTCCTTTAGAAATTATGCTTTTTTTATAAATATTAATTGCGAAAAGTTAAATCCCTTATAACAAACCGTACTAATATTATTATTTTTATTATTACTAATATTATTATATTATTATTATCATTGTCATTACTTATTATCAGTACTTAATACTTATTATTATTACTTTGATCCATGACATAACGCATAAAAGCCTACTTTTTCGATATAGTTTCAAAAAAAAAATTATTAAATTTAGTTTTTTTCCCTGGTACATGAGAAAAATTTGATTTCACCTAAAAAAATTTTTGAATTTATAGAAATTTAGTGTCCAATTATTTAAAATTTTAAATCCGAGCACCCACTTAAAAATAATAAGATTTAAGAATTATTTGCAATATATTTTACCACTTTTATATGTAAGCAAATATCAATATTAAGAAGGAACTAAGCAACGTTTGTGCTCTGTGTAACTGTTCTAGGTTATTTTGTAAACAGACTAGCTATCTTTAGAGGCTGGTCGATTTAATTCATATAGATTTATAAACTGAGATTTCCCTTGTTTCTGCTGTAGAAGTTGGAGCTAACCTTTTGCGTTACTTTTAAATTTATCTTTGCAATAACTGTCTGCTCCGTTTTATTTTTCTGGCTGCAAATTTTCTGCCCCTTTTGCTTTATTCCAGTGGTAGTTATGTTTATGTGTTAATGTATTATACATTAAAACGTAAATTTAGTTTCCACTAGAAGAAATTTTCTTAAAAAGCGTAAAAAGTAAGCAGTCCTGCATTTTGAAGTCTCATCGAGAATGGAGCAAAATGTAAACGGCTTTTTATATAAACTCGGGGATCATTCCTATGTAATGTGCAAAATAACTTTAAACTAAATTTATTAATCAAAGAATCATACATTGAACTGTAAACTTAGCTACCACTAGGTGGAATTTTCCTAAAAAAGTGCAAAAACTTGACAACCCTGCAGTTTAAAAGCCTCTACACTAATGTACTACTGCACTACGTAACACTACGTAAATGTCACTATGTACAATCTTAAGAATCAGTCACGTGTCATTTTAATATAAATTTTGCTAAAACAAGAAGAAATTTTCCTATAAAGCGCAAAAATTTCCCAGCCTTTTGTTTTAATAAATACTTTACTTTCATCCATGAAAGGGGGAGAATAAATTTTAATTTAAGTTTAAAAAAAACTTATTAGCCTTTTATTAAAATAAATTCTTTACTTTTATCAGCGCAAGAGGGAGAATAATTTTTAATTTATATTAAAATATGTATATATAATCTTTTCGCTGTATTACTTTTGCTTTGTTTTTATGCTTAAAAATCTTTTAAAATTTCTTCAAAAAACAGTTCACTGCCTTAAAAATTTTTTTTCTCAAACTCCTTTAGAAATAATACCTTAAATTTCAAGTGCAAAAGTATAAATTAATTATAACTTACTGTATTACTATTATTATTATTTTGAAGAATACTTTCACCCATGACATAACACATAAAAGCCTACTTAATCCATATAGTTTCGAAAATATATAATTAAATTTAGTTTTTCTCCCTGTTACTGTTGAAAAATTGGATTCCATCTGATAAAAATTTGAAATGATTACAATCTAGTTGCCAATAAGTTGAAAATTTTAATCCGAGCATCCATGAATTTATTAAACCAAGAATCACAATTGATAAGCTACCACTTTAAAATATATATTTGCTGTCCGGAGCAAGTTAGCATCTCTGGTTTACATACTAAAATTTCTTGTTGTAAAATTTATTAAAAGTTAACCTTTTGCGTTACTTTACAATTCACGTTCGCAATAATTTTCTTCTCAATTATGTATAAAGGGCTGCAAATTTTCTGCTCTTTTTGTAAAAATTTATTTTAGAGGTAACTAAATTTATGTTTTAAAGTATTATACATTCAAAGGTAAACTTAGTTATCACTAAAAGAAATTTTTCTAAAAAGTGTAGAAAGATGACAGCCATACCTGCCAACTCTCCCGCATTTTGCGGGAGATTTTATTTTCTTATTTAAAGTGGTAGTAAATATATACTATTTTTTCCTTTATAAATTTAATTTTTAAATGATTTTAATCACCACTATTCTTACAAAAATTAAGCTTATATATTAATATGCGTTACTATCATGGTTGTCAACTTAATTTTTTTTCAAATACAACGTATTCGTTTGCTTAAAATTGAAGTTTTAATTCCATTTTAATACCACTGGGAAAAATGATAATGGAAGGGATTAAAAGTTGGCACGTCTGTGACAGCCCTGCTGCTTAAAAGCCTCATCACTGAAGTACTACTACACTAGGCAAATGTTATTTTATACGAGCTTGTGAATTAGTCACGTGTAGTGGTGAGGAAAATACCTTTCAATCAAAATTACTAATCAATGAATCATACATTGAAATGTAAATTGAGCTACCACAAGAAGAAATTTTCCTAAAAAGCCTAAAAAGTTGGCAGCCTTGCATTTTAATAAATTCTTTACTTTTATCTGCGCAAGAGGGAGAATAATTTTTAATTTAAATTAATAAAAAAAAATTCTTTGCAGAATTACTATTTTGTTTTTATCTTTAGAAATCTCTAAAAATTTCTTTGAAAAACAACCTTAAAAATGTTTTTTCAAATTCAATCAGAAATTTTACATTTTTTTAAAAATATTAAGTGCGAAAATTGCAATTGCTTAAAACGAACTGTATTGTTATTATTATAGTTACTGTTACTTTTTTGAAGATTACTTTGACCAATGACTTAGCACATAAAAGCCTACTTAATCCATATAGATTCGAAAACAAATTGTTAAATTTTTTTTCCCTTTTTCAAAAATTTGATTTTACCTGAAAAAAAATTTGAAATGATAACAATTTAGTTACTAATAAGTTAAAATTTTAAATCCATGCACCCACTTAAAAATATTAAGATTTAAGGATCAGTTACATTTAATTTACCACTTTTTTATGTAAGCAAATGTCAATATAAAGAAGGAACTGATCATCGATTTTGCGTGTTCAACGACTCCATTCTACTTTTGGAAATAGACAAGCCGTCTTTGGAGGCTGGTCGGTTTAATATGTATTGGTTTTCGTACTAAAATTTGGAGTTACTCTTTTGCGTTAATTTCCAACTTACCTTTGCAATAATTTTATTCTAGATTATATTGATAGCGCAGAGAACTCTCTGTAAAAATTTATTCTAGTGGTAGCTATGTTATTGTTTCAATGCACAAGAGGGAGAATAAATTTTAATTTAAGTTTTAAAAAATATTTTTTTTTCAGAATTAATATTTTGTTTTTATGTTTAGAAATCTCAAAATATTTATCCGAAAAACTGCCTTAAAAATGTTTTAAAATTCCTTTAGATATTACATTTTTGCTAATAAATATTAATTGCAAAAATTGAAATTGCTTATAACAAACCGTACTAATATTATTATTACAGGGATGTCAACTGCTCCGCTTTCTTCTAAAGTTGTAATAAATTAGTAGCGGAATAAATAGTAAATCTTGAAATGTAGCGGATAAAATAGCATATCTTGAAATTACGCCGACTTTTTAAAATAGTTACCACGAGATCACTATAATAAAGTTGCATTTCATATGATACTTTGAATGCTTGATATGTAGTGGTTGAGAAATTACTTATCCCGTTTTGTCCAGTAGTTATAAATTGAAATGATACAAAAAGTGGTTTTATAGAAAAAGTGGTAAAATATATTATCGAAATTAATTGGTTTTTCTACAGATAGAGTATTCAAAAAGTCTTTGATAGATCAAAAAGTACTTGCCCCTTATAATTCCACATCTAATCAGAAATAACTAAATCATTGTGGTATCTGAGAATCTTTTAATTCACCCAGATAAATGAAAATGCTGAAAAAAGTTTCCCACCACAATGAATGTCTTTGAAAAAAGGAACTGTCCAAAATATATGACGCTGGGCGTTAACCGGTTAAAATGAAAAATACAAAACTAAAAATATCCTAAATTTCGTTCACCACTCGAGAAATATTATTTACAAAGCGGAGCAAGTTGGCATCTCTGTTATTATTATTATTATTATTATTTTGAAGATTACTTTGATCCATGACATAACACTAAAAAGCTTACTTAATCTACATAGTATCAAAAACAAATTATTAAATATAAATTTTTTTCCCTGGTACAGGAGAAAAATTTGATTCACCTAAAAAGATTTTTGAAATGATAACAATTTAGTGTCCAATTATTTAAAATTTTAAATCCAAGCACCCATTTAAAAATAATAAGATTTAGGAATTATTAACAATATATTTTACTACTTTTATATGTAAGCAAATGTCAATATTAAAAGCATCGATTGTGTACTTGGTAGGTTTTTTCAGTTAACTTTGTAAATAGACTAGCTATCTTTAGAGGTTGGTCGGTTTAATTCATATAGATTTACATACCCTCCAACTTATGAGGATTTTGAAAATAATTCTTTCTAGTGGTAGCGAACCAAAGTAGAAATTTTTAAAGCAAGTGGTTCTCTCATAAAACTTTTATCAGAACTTAAGAATCTAGCCATATGGCCTGCACTTTTATAAGTAATAGTGGACAAGTTACGCTAAAATTAATTTTTTTTAAATATTAAGACATTAATTTTGCTACCGTCAGAAAAGAAGATTTCTGAAACTACGGAAATTCCGTAGCAGTTGGAGGGTATGGATTTATAAACTGAACTTTCTTTTGTTTCTGCTGTAGAAGTAAAATAAGTTGGAGTAACCTTTTGTGTTACTTTTCAATTTATCTTTGCTATAATTATCCATTCCATTATATTTTCCTATCTGCAAATTTTCTGCTCTTTTCACAAAAATATATTCTAGTGGTAGTTATGTTTTTGTTTTAATGTACTATACATTAAAACGTAAACTTAGTTACCATTAGAAAATTTTTTCCAGAAAAGCGTAAAAAGTTAGCAGTCCTGCATTTTAAAAGCCTTATTACGAAAGAGCAAATTATAAATGGATTTTTATACGAACTTGCGGATCTTTCATATGAAATGTGCAAAATAACTTTAAACCGAATTTATTGATCAAAGAATCATACATTGAAATGTAAACCTAGCTACCACTAGAAGGAATTTTCCTAAAAAGCGTAGAAAGTTGGCTACCCTGCAATTTAAAAGCCTCGTCACTAATGTACTACTACACTACGTAACACTACGTAAATGTCTCCTTGCACGTTCTTGTGAATCAGTCACGTGTAGTGGTGTGCAAAACAACTTTAAATAAAAATAGTAATCAAAGATTCATACATTTTGATATAAATTTAGCTAAAACAAGAAGAAATTTTCCTATATAGCGTAAAGAGTTGAAAGACTTTTATTTTAATAAATTCTTTACTTTTAAAGAGCAAGAGGGAGAATAAATTTTAATTTAAGTTTTAAAAATTTTTTTTTCATAATTAATATTTTGTTTATATGTTTAGAAATCTCTAAATATTTATCCGAGAAACTACCTTAAAAATGTTTTAAAATTCCTTTAGAAATTACATTTTTGTTAATAAATATTAATTGCAAAAATTGAAAATGCTTATAACAAACCGTACTAATATTATTATTACAGGGAGGCCAACTGCTCCGCTTTCTTCTAAAGTTGTAATAAATTGGTAGCGGATTAAATAGTAAATCTTGAAATGTAGCGGATAAAATAGCATATCTTGAAATTACGCCGACTTTTTAAAATAGTTACCACGAGATCACTGCAATAAAGTTGCATTTCATATGATACTTTGAATGCTTGATATGTACTGGTTGAGAAATTACTTGAAATGAAAAATACAAAACTGAAAATATCCTAAATTCTGTTCACCACTAGAGAAATATTATTTACAAAACGGAGCAAGTTGGCTTCGCTGTTATTATTATTATTATTATTTTGAAGATTACTTTGATCCATGACATAACACATAAAAGCTTACTTAATCTGCATAGTTTCAAAAAAAATTATTAAACAGAAATTTTTTTCCTGGTACAGGAGAAAAATTTGATTCAACTAAAAAAAATTTTGAAATGATAGCAATTTGGTGTCCAATTATTTAAAATTTTAAATCCAAGCACCCACTTAAAAATGATAAGATTTAGGAATTATTTACAATATATTTTACCACTTTTATATGTAAGCAAATATCAATATTAAGAAGGAACTAAGCAACGATTGTGAGTCCTGTAATTTTCTAAGTTTACTTTGTAAATAGACTAGCTATCTTTAGAGGCTGGTCGGTTTATTTAATATAGATTTATACACTGAAACTTCTTTTGTTTCTGCTGTAGAAGTAAATTAAGTTGGAGTCTCCTTTTGTGTTACTTTTCAATTTATTTTTGCAATAATTATCCATTCCATTATATTTTCCTACCTGCAAATTTTCTGCTCTTTTCGCAAAAATATATTCTAGTGGTAGTTATGTTTATGTTTTAATGTACTATACATTAAAACGTAAACTTAGTTACCATTAGAAGAAATTTTCCTGAAAAGCGTAAGAAGTTAGCAGTCCTGCATTTTAAAAGCCTTATTACGAAAGAGAAAATTGTAAATGGCTTTTTCTACGAACTTGCGGATCATTCACATGTAATGTGCAAATTAAATTTAAATCAAATTTACTATTCAAAGAATCATACATTGAAATGTAAACTTAGCTACCTCTGGAAGGAATTTTCCTAAAATGCGGAGAAAGTTGGCTACCCAGCAATTTAAAAGTCTTTTCACTAAAGTACTACTACACTACGTAACACTAAGTAAATGCCTCTTTGTACGAGTTTGTGAATCATTCACGTGTAGTGGTGAGCAAAGTAACTTTAAATAAATTTTATAATTAAAGAATCATACATTTTCATATAAATTTAGCTAAAAGAAGAAGAAATTTTCCTATAAAGCGTAAAAAGTTGTCAATCTTTTATTTTAATAAATTATTTAATTTTATCTGCACAAGAAGGAAAATAATTTATGATTTAAATTAAAAAACAATTTTTTCTTCATAATTAATATTTTGTTTTTATGTTTAAAAATCTCTAAATATTTATTCGAATAACTACCTTAAAAATGTTTTTTTCCAATTCCTTCAGAAATTACACTTTTTTTTTATAAATATTAATTGCGAAAAGTGAAATCGCTTATAACAAACCGTACTAATATTATTATTATTATTATTATTTTGAAGATTACTTTGATCCATGACATAACGCTTAAAGGCCTACTTTATCGATATAATTTTAAAAAACAAATTATTAAATTTAGTTTTTTTCCCTGGTACAGGAGAAAAATTTGATTTCACCTAAAAAAAATTTGAAATTATAACAATTCCAATTTACATAAACAAAGCAAATTACCTCCAACAAAGATAATTTAAATCCGAGCTCCCACTTAAAAATAATAAGATTGAAGAATTATTTACAATATATTTTACCACTTTTATATGTAAGCAAATATCAATATTAAGAAGGAACTGAGCAACGATTGTGCTCTTGTAACTTTTCGAGTTTACTTTGTAAACAGACTAGCTATCTCATACCTGCCAACTTTCACTCTTTCCGAGAATGGATTTTCAGAGTGGTTGTAAAACAATAAACGAAAAACAATCTGACTCAAAAATATATTTATATTTTGATCCCTTTGAAATTCGCTTGCTTAAGGATTATTATGCTTTCATATATTTATTATAATTATTTATATGTAGTGGTGGTCAAACTCATTTATAATTATCATTATAATTCAAAAAGTTAATTGGAATAACCTGAGTATTGCTACCACTTTAAATATGAAAATAAAATCATCCGGAAAATCCGGAAGAGTTGGCAGGTATGCTATCTTTAGAGGCTGGTCGGTTTAATTCATACAGGTTTATAAACTGAGATTTCCCTTGTTTCTGCTGTAGAAGTAAAAGAAGTTGGATGCGTTACTTTTCAATTTATCTTTGCAATAATTGTCTGTTCCATTTTATTTTCCTGGCTGAAAATTTTCTTCCCCATTTGCAAAAATTTATTCCAGTTATGTTTAGGTATTAATGTATTATATATTAAAACGTAAACTTAGTTTCCGCTAGAAGAAATTTTCTTAAAAAGCGTAAAAAGTTAGCAGTCCTGCATTTTGAAGTCTCATGAAGAAAGGAGCAAAATGTAAACGGCTTTTTATATTAACTTGGGGATCATTCCTACGTAATGTGCAAAATAACTTTAAACTAAATTTATTAATAAAAGAATCATACATTGAAATTTGAACCTAGCTACCACTAAGTGGAATTTTCCTAAAAAGTGTAAAGTTGACAGCCCTGCAGTTTAGAAGCCTCTTCACTAATGTACTACTGCCCTACGTAACACTACGTAAATGTCACTATGTACAATTTTGAGAATCAGTCACGTGTCATATTAATATAAATTTTGCTAAAACAAGAAGACATTTTTCTATAAAGCGCAAAAAGTTGCCAGCCTTTTGTCTTATTAAATTCTTTACTTTTATCAGCGCAAGAGGGAGAATGATTTTTAAGTTAAATTAAAAAAAAAATTTCAGAATTATTATTTTGTTTTTATACAGAAATCTCTAAATATTTATGCGAATAAATACCTCAAAAATGTTTTTTCAAATTCCTTTAGAAATTGCAGTTTTTTTAATAAATATTAATTATAAAAATTGAAATTGCTTATAACTAACCGTATTATTATTATTTTATTTTGTTTTGAAGATTACTTTTACCCATGACTTAACACATGAAAGCCTACTTAAAATATATACTTAAAATAACTGTTTCAGGTGAAAAATTTGATTTCACATGGAAAAAAAAATTTTATATGATAAAAATTTAGTTGCCAAACGTTTAAAATTTTTATTCCACAATTTTACCACTTTTTTATGTAAACAAATGTCAATATAAAGAAGGAACTAAGCATTAAATGTGCGTGATCATAGGGCCACGTCCTCGATCCACGAGACGTATGCGAGCTCCGGTCGTGGATGAGTGACGGAACGGTGACGTTGCCCGAGGTGTCGAAGAGGAAGTGGATGTCTTGATTTTGCTGACTGCATTTGACCATTTTTCCTTCGAGTGAGTCGTAAATATTTCATTCTCTTGCAATTATGTCTGATTTTACTAATTCTGAATTGATTTGAGAGTTTGAATAGTTGCAAATTATGTAAAGGTTTCTGCCTGCAAATTGTAGTCATCAATTTACGCAACCATACCGATTAAGCTGATAATTCAACAACGCTACAATGGCTACTTATCATCATCATGGACGTGGCGGTAAGCGGCTGACTGAAAGACATGCACATGACTCAACGACGGATGAGGAATGCACGGATTTTGAAACCAAAATGGCTAAAGAGTTTGCAGACATGGAAAGGAGAATTAAAGAAGATGAAATGAAAAATAAAGAACTACTTGAGAAATTAAATAAGTTGGAGCAGTCACTCATGCCTGTGCCAAATAGGCCTGAAATGCCGATTGCAACAGTTGATGTCACTGACATGGAAATTTATGAAGGCGGCCAACTTTTGGAACAGACGGGGAAAGCGTCAACCATTCATTCAGAAAGCTCAACCAAAAATAACACAGAACCCCCTCCGAAAAAACGAAAAAAGAAGAAGAAAACGCAAACCAACGTCAAAAAAACGGAAGATAATCTAATCATGACTACAACAAGCTGCCATTCTTCACCGACAGATACCGCCACTTTCTCACCACTACCAGATTCTTGCTTAGCTCCACCCATGGAGGATTCAAATGAAGCTGCAGCTCCACCCACAACTCCAGTAAAAGTGCTAACAACCAAGCATATTAAAGTCTTAATTCGTGGACTCCCAGCTGAACTAAACACAGGAGATATCTCTCATGAATTGGGGAAAGCAGGCATCTCAATCCAAAAAGTAATACAGTTTAAGAGAAAAGTGGGCGAGGCCTATCGGCTCCTCCCTCTTTTTCTCACAATTCTTATAGAAACAGAAAATAACCAACAAATCTTCTCCGTCACCAGCATATGTGATGTCCCGGTCAAAATTGAAAGGTTCCGCGGCGGGAGGGGCCCGATTCAGTGCTTTAACTGCCAAAATTTTGGCCACACTCAAAAAATATGTAATTCACCTCCAAGATGTGTTAAATGTGCCACAGAACATCGATCTTACGAGTGCCACAAGGACATCAACACTCCACCTATGTGCTGCAATTGCGGGGAAACCCACACTGCCAACTACACGGGGTGTAAAGCCCGTCCCCCCAGGAGGGGCCCTCGTGCCATTCCATTCACAACTACAGGACAAGCTCACAGATTGGTAACGATCATCAAAGAACTTCATGATCTTTTAAAAAACAAAGAAGTGTTCCAGCTATTACAATCGATCATGAGGGAGACCACTCCTGGTGATATCTCTTGCCTTAGTTAGAACTCTTATTTTAATCACAGAACTCTAATTTCGTATTTCCACACTGCTTATTTAACAAATATAGAATGTTTTCAGTTTATTCAATTTCGAGTTGCATACATCAGATGGTGCCACTAAAGTTTGGCAAAACCAAAGATTTATACAGCTCGACTTATGTTTTTATCTATGTATCATCTCGTTCAATAATTTTCAATTGCCTAATTTCCATTTCACCTTTCATATTTCTATGCATAATATTCATATCAAGCTGCATTTAATTACTATTACACATTTCTCAAATTTGGTTGAATTCATGTTTCTTTTGCAAATAATGATTAACGTATCTATCTCCAATAATGTTTGTAAATAAATACCAACGTATATTTTTCAAATCATGCCTGTATATAATTATCATATTTCTTTGTAATACAAAATGTTTTTAATTTATCAAGCAAAGAGCTTGACTTTTTTTTAAAAAGCTAGCATAAAAAAGTTACACTGCATTTTCAAATCAAGCTATTGCACATTTCACTAATTATGTTTGAATACAATGTTTCTTTTTCATTGATCAAGGTTGCAAATAATGATTAATGTATCTATCTCCAATTATGTCTGTAAATAAGTACCTATGTATATTTTCAAATCATGCCTGTATATAATAACCATCTTTAAATTGATTGTAGTACAAAATGTTTTAATTTATCAAGCAAAACGCTTGACTTTTANATTGTCTAGTTTTTTCAGTCATCTAGTAAAAATTACGGTCGTCATCCAAGCATTCTTGTTGACACCCTTTTCTATATCATTCATGTTGGCAAATTCCGAACTTTTTTAAAATACACAAGAAAAAATTAAATAAACGTGAACAAAATCTAAAAACCGACGTATAACCGATTCTGCGCGTCGTATAAACGATATATTTTTACATTAAAATGAATAGGAATGATTTGGGACCACACTAAAACGTCGTATAAATGTAAACGTCGTATAAGTGATCGTCGTATAAACGATGCTCCACTGTATCTTGTTCTTCAGTCACGTGTAGTGGTGATGAAAATACCTTTAAATCAAATTTACTAATCAAAAAATCATACATTGAAATGCAAATTTAGCTACCACAAGAAGAAATTTTCCTAAAAAGGGTAGAAATTTGACAGTCTGGTATTTTGATAAAGTTCCCATTTAAGACTGCTTTGCTTTTTTCTGCGCATGAGGGAGAATATTTTTTTAATTTAAATTAAAGAAAAATTTTTGCTGCAATATTTTTTTTTCTGTTTTTATGTTTAGAAATCTTTAAAAATTTCTTCGAAAAACTCTTCACTACCTTAAAAAAGTTTTCTCAAACTCCTTCAGAAATAATACCTTAAATATTAAGGGCAAACATAGCAATTCCTTATAACTCACTGTATTATTGTTATTATTATAATTTTGAAGATTACTTTCTTTAAGATTAATCCATATAGTTTCGAAAATAAATCATTAAGTTTAGTTTTTCTCCCTGTTACTGTTGAAAAATTTGATTCCATCTGAAAAAAATTTGAAATGATTACAATCTAGTTGCCAATAAGTTAAAATTTTTAATCCGAACATCCATGAATTTATTAAACCAAGAATCACAATTGATAAACTACCACTTTAAAATATATATTTGCTGTCCGGAGCAAGTTTGCATCTCTGGTTTACATACTAAAATTTCTTGTTGTAAAATTTATTAAAAGTTAACCTTTTGCGGTACTTTACAATTCACGTTCGCAATAATTTTCTTCTCAGTTATGTATACAGGGCTGAAAAATTTCTGCTCTTTTTGTAAAATTTTATTCTAGTGGTAGCTATGTTTATGTTTTAAAGTATTATACATTCAATCGTAAACTTTTCGTTACCACTAAGATAAATTTTTCTAAAAAGTGTAGAAAGTTGGGAGCTCTGCAGCTTAAAAGTCTCATCACTGAAGTACTACTACATGTCTTTATATACGAGCTTGTGAATCAGTCACGTGAAGTGGTGTGGAAAATACCTTTCAATTAAAATTACAAATCAATGAATCATATATTAAATGTAAATTTAGTTACCACAAGAAGAAATTTTTCTAAAATGTCTTGAAATTTGGTAGCAATGTATTTGAATAAATTCTTTACTTTTATGTGCGAAAGAGGGAGAATAATTTTTAATTTAAATTTTTAAAAAAAAACTCTTTGCAGAATTATTATTTTGTTTTTCTCTTTAAAAATTTCTAAAAATTTGTTCGAAAAACAACCTTAAAAATATTTTTTCAAATTCTCTCAGAAATTTTACTTTTTTCTGTAAATATTAAGAGCAAAAATTGCAATTGCTTAAAACGAACTGCATTGTTATTTTTATTGTTATTTTTTGAAGAATACTTTTACCAATGACTTTGCACATAAAAGCCTACTTAATCCATATAGTTTAGAAAACAAATTGTTAATTTTTTTTCCCTTTTTCAAAAATTTGATATTACCTGAAAAAAAATTTGAAATGATAACAAATTAGTTACCAATAAGTTAAAATTTTTAATCCGTGCACCCACTTTTAACCCTTTGGGGACGGGTGATTCAGAAAAGCATTCGTAGAAAATCAGAATCAAGTTGCAATTAAATAAAAAACGGTAACTTAAATGTAGTCGTTTATGTAATTCNATCGAATTTGCGTGTTGAACGACTACTTTCCACTTTTGTAAATAGACTAGCGGTCTTTGGAGGCTGGTCGGTTTAATATACAGACCTGCCAACTTATAATCCCTTTCGTTATCATTTTTCCGAGTGGTATTAAAATGGTATTAAAACTTCAATTTTAAGCAAACAAATGCATACTTGCCAACTTTTGATCTGTTCTATTATGTTTTTTCTCAGTGGTAGTAAAATAGAATTAAAATTTCAATTGTAAGCAAAATAATACGTTATATTTTAGCAAGCTTTAGCTAAAAACAATGCTGGTAACGCATATTAATCTATATACTTAATTTTTTTAAAAATAGTGGTGATCAAAATCATTTGAAAAATAAGTTTATAAAAGAAAAAATAGTATATATTTACTACAACTTTAAATACAAAAATGAAATTTTACGCCAAATGCGTAAAAGTTGGCAGGTATGCAAATGCGTTGTATTTGAAAAAAAATAAGTTGACAACCATGATAGTAACGCATATTAATATATAAGCTTAATTTTTGTAAGAATAGTGGTGATCAAAATCATTTAAAAATTAAATTTATAGAAGAAAAAATAGTATACATTTACTACCACTTTAAATATGAAAATAAAATCTCCCGCAAAATGCGGGAGAGTAGGCAGGTATGAATATATGTTGGTTTTCGTACTGAAATTTATTTATTGTTTGCTATATATGTTACTAAAATTTTGAGTTACTCTTTTACGTTGCTTTTCAACTTTCGCAATAATTTTCTCCTAGTTTATATTGATAGGGCTGAGAACTCTCTGTAAATATTTATTCTAGTGGTAGCTGTGTTACTGTTTCAATGTATTACACATTATAGCGTAAACTTAGTTACCACTAGAAGAAATTTTCCTAAAAAGCTTAAAAAGCTAGTCCGGCATTTTAAAACCCTCATCATGGAAGAGCTAAATGTAAATGGCTTTTTATACGAACTTGTGGATCATTCATATGTAATATGCAAAATAACTATAAATCAAATTTATTAATCATAGACTCATATACTGAAAAGTAAACTTAGCTTTAACTAGAAGAAATTTTTCTAAAAAGCGTAGGAAATTGGCAGCCCTTCAGTTGAAAAGCCTCATCACTAATGTATTACTAAACTACTTAAATGTTTTTTCATACAATCTTGTGAATCAGTCACGTGTAGTGGTGTGGAAAATACCTTTAAATCAAATTTACAAATCAAAGAATCATACATTGAAATGGAAATTTATCTACCAAATGATGAAATTTTCCGAAAAAGCTTAGAAAGTTTGCAGTCTTGTATTTAATAAATTCCCCATTTAAGACTTTTTGTTTTTTTGCGCATGAGGGAGAATATTATTTAAAGTAGAATAAAAAAAAACTTTTTGCAGTATTATTTTTTTCTGTTTATGTTGGGAAATCTCTAAAAATTTCTTCGAAATGCACTTCACTACCTTAAAAAAGTTTTCTCAAATTTTGGTAGAAATTATACCTTTTTTTAAAAATATTAAGTGCAAAAATAACAATTGCTTTTAGCTCACTGTATCATTACTATAATTATTATTTTTTTTGAAGATTATTTTGACCCACGTATTAACACTATAAAGCCTACTGAATCCATTTAGCATCGAAAACAATTATTAAATTTAGTTTTTTTTCTCTGTTGCAGTTAAAAATTCAATTTATATATTCAATTCGGTTCAATTTATATAGGTTTATGTACTGAAATTACTTCTGTTTTTGATCTAAAATATATTGAAAGTCGGAGTGATTCTTTTGCGTTACTATTCAATATACCTTCGCAATAATTTTTTCCTCCTCTATATTTACAAGACTGCAAACTTACTGCTCTTTTTGTAAAAATTTATTCTAGTGGTGGTTATGATTATCTTCTAATGTATTATATTTAATTCATCAAAACTTATTTTTCCCAACACTACACATAATTGATTTAAAAGTTCATACGTAGAGCCAATTTGTTCCGGCTCTTGCATGGTGAGACTTTTGAAAGTTTGGAAAAGTTACCAAAAATTGTCAAAGATTTGGTTTTCAAATATATACCACTCAATAAAATATTTTACCAAAAGCGTAGTAGTTGGCCGAACTGTATTGAAGCAATTTAAAAGATCCAGGTTTTGAAATGTCAAAATTAATTTATACTTGATTTTTATGATAATATAACGCTACCACAAATAGTGTTCTGAGTCTTCCGGGAGGGTACGGAGCTAAGCGTCTATATCCAGATGGATAAGAGTGAAATGTGGTATGAAAAAGAGATTTAATTTTGGAATTTTTTAACATATCGTAAATAAAATATCTGTTACTATCAAGATTTCTTACAATAATACGTATATAAAACTGTTTCTGCTTGGGAGTAATGTTGATATTAAAGCTACCAAACGACTGCTTATATTCAAAATGTTTTTACCTCATTGTTGTAATTTCATGATGAATGGGATAGGAGCCGCTGCGCGGCCCAGGTGCCCAGTTGTTTTTAAATAAAGTAAAGTAAGTAATGTTGATATTGTTGAATAGCTTGGAGAAAGACTGGACTTACTTTTCAAGAGAGCTAGCAATAACTGAAACAGTTATATTACCAGTTTTTTTCTGCATCACTGTCTTTGGGTTGGTTTCATTGGTTCGCTTCGCTCTTCCGCTTTTTTGACGCATTTGTGTTTGACATCCGTTTAAATGGACTTAAACATTTTTTCAAAAAAAAAAAAAGATTAATAAAAGTGCTTCTTTATCAGCATTTATTTCAGTGAAACAAGATAGTTTCCTCTACCAAACATGTATTTAAGAAAATTATTTGTGTAGAGTCTAAGGTACTTTATTTATCGCATTAGAGCTTCACAATGGGCAATTAGCGATGATCTGGAAAACATCACTGAGGATGATCCGAAGACTTGTCATCGCAATTTTGATCCTCTACAAAGGGGATGGCTCCCCTGCTTACTTAGTCCGACTACCTACGCGTGAAGTCGAGCACTTTACGGTATAACATTTTAACGAGGACCGATACCACGCACCCTCGGTTTCTACCCAGATTGATCAAAGTGGTCACTAACCCACTTAGGATAACTTTTTTCTTTTAAATAAATTGATAGTAATATTTATGTTTAATATCATATCCTCTAACTATTGAGTGTTTTGACGATTATCTTCTCCAGTGAAAACTAAAACGGAAATTGTTTAAAACAAGCACACATTTTATAATTCTTTTGAGAGAACCTAAAGGCCGGGATGGCTTGATTGGCAGGGTGCTGGACCCATGTTTGTGAGAACGGGCGTTCGAATTCAGCCGTTCGAAAATTCCCCGTTTAGTAAATGGTTACTGGTGCGTGTTAAATCTGTCGGGTCACATAGTCGTCCATGTTCCCTTAACAAATCAATATCTCAAGGGGTGGTAAATTGGATATTGATCGTTCTCTGGTTCAGGTCAAAATTTCGATTTGTCTGCGAATGAATGGATGTATCAATGGGTTCGCCCTATAAACGGGTGTGATATATGGGTGTGACAGAGTCGTTTTCTTGGCAAAAGATTGAGCCACGGGAAAACAAGAACAATCTCACCCTCTCTGCCGTATTGGCCAACACCAAGAGATCCTAAAAACATGAAGATTGACCAATTTCGGATTTTAATTGTCCATTTAAATTAGTAATATCAGGTCTGCCGGAATGTTTTGTTCGCGAAATCACACACCTCATTTTACAGATGAACATACCATTTTACAGAAATTGGTAGGTATTTACTCTTTAACTCAATGGTAATGTTCTTGCAGAGAGGCCAACTGCTCCGGACACGCCATAATAATTTTAAAAACGGTAAATAACAACAAATTAAAATTTACATAGCATACGTGCCAACTTTTAATTCCTTCCATTATTATTTTTCCCAGTGGTATTAAAATGGAATTAAAACTTCAATTTTAGGCAACCAAATACGTTGTATTTGAGAAAACTTAAGTTGACAACCATGATAGTAACGCATATTAATATATGTGCTTAATTTTTGTGAGAATAGTGGTGATCAAAATCATTTAAAAATTAAATTTATAAAAGAAAAAATAGTATATATTTACTACCACTTTAAATATGAAAATAAAATCTTCCGGAAAATCCGGAAGAGTTGGCAGGTATGGGCTACCAAAGAAAGCCATTTCCTCTGTAGAGGATCAAAATTGTAATGAGTAGTCTAAGACCACATGTTTGCTAGTTGAATAAGGTACTACTTATTGAGGGTGATTTTTTTCCAATAATTTATAATTAGTGAAGATTAAAATCATTTTAAAATAAATAACATTATTTTTTTTAAAAAAAATATTTTTTTTTTGTTTTATTAATAAATGCCTTAATATGCTGAATCCTAATTCTGTGATATAACTTTACCAAATGTGAATCATTGAGAATTATTTCTAATTTTTAAAATTGCTTTGTTTTTAGGGTACATATTATGGTCCCATGGTATCTACTGAATTCATTGCTGCTGCTACAAGTATGGTCCTATGGTATATTGCCTTTACTCAAAAAGCAAATTTATGTTCTTGAAATTTTCTTAATGTGTACTTAACGATGATTTTAATAAATTTGTAAATAAAAATATTGTCTGCTTTTTTGCATATTTTTATAGCACTAATGACTAGGTGCCTCTGAAATAACTAATTTGAAAAATATAAGAAGAACAGTGAAAATATTTAAATGCATGGTTTGATTTTCTGTATTTTTCTCAGAAATGCTGTTAATTTATTCCCATNAGTCTCCGCAGTTGCGGCACTTAGGTTGTGTATTTTTATCTTTTTGGCACTCGTATGATCGGTGTTTGGCGGCGCACTTTACACATCTTGATGGTGAATTACATGATCTTTGACTGTGGCCAAGAGTTGGCAGGTATGACATAGTGGTGAATATATAAGCCTGCGAATTGTTTAGAAACAGTGGTAGATAACAATCTAATAAATTGAATTTATTAAGCAACGAATCACAATTAATAAACTACCACTCGATAATTTTTATTAGCTGTCCGGAGCAAGTTGGCATCTCTTGCGCCCTTACCGTTTCATATGAAGTCTTGAATAATTTACTTGAAGTGGTGTGCAGAAAAACTTTAAATCTGAAAAACAAATCATACATTAAAATTTCAACTTAGTATAACAAAAGCAAAATTTCCTAAAAAGCGTAGAAAGTTGGCAGCTCAGCAATAAAAAAGGCTCATCAAGAAAAAGCAAAACGTAAATGACTTTTTATACGAACCTGTAGAACATAATGTTCAAAATAACTTTAAATCAAATTTATTAATCAAAGAATCATATAATGAAATATAAACTTCGCTACCACTAGAAGAAATTTTCCAAAAAAGCGTAGAAGGTTGGCATCCTTGTATTTTAATAAATTCTTTATTTCTATCTCGCAAGAGGTAAAGTAATTTTTAAATTAAATTAAGTTTTTTTTTGCTGAATTATTATTTTGCATTTATGTTTATAAATCTCTATAAATTCATTCGAAAAAGTACCTTAAAATTTTATTTCAAATTCCTTTCAAAATTATACAAAATTATAAATATTAAGAATTAAGTGCAAAATTTGCAATTGCTTATAACTAACTGTCTTAATACTATTATTATTAATATCATTATTTTAGATTACTTAACACAAGACTTAACACTTAAAAGCCTACTTAATCCATATAGTTTCAAAAACAAATAATTAAATTTAGTTTTTCTGTCGTTACAGGTGAAAAATTTGATTTCACCTGAAAAAACAAATTGAAATTATACTACCAGAGGCCACCCTGCGGTTTAAAAGCCTCTTCACTAAAGTACTACTACACTACGTAACACTACGTAAATGTCTCTTTGTACGAGTTTGCGAATCATTCACGTGTAGTGGTGTGCAAAATAAGTTTAAAAAAATTTACTAATCAAAGAATCATACATTGGAATGTAAATTTAGCTAAAACAAGAAGAAATTTTCCTATATAGCGTAAAAAGTTGCCAGCCTTTTATTTCAATAAATTCTTTACCTTTAATCGCGCAAGAGGGAGAATAAATTTTAATTGATGTTTTAAAGAGAAATTATTTTCAGAATTAATATTTTGTTTTAATGTTTTGAAATATCTAAATGCTCATTCGAATAACTACCTTAAAAATGTTTTAAAATTCCTTTAGAAATTACACTTTTTTTAATAAATATTAATTGCAAAAATATAAATTGCTTGTAACTAACCGTATTATTATTATTATTTTAATTTGTTTTGAAGGTTACTTTGACCCATGACTTAGCACGTCAAAGCCTACTTTACGTATATAGTTTCAAAAACAAATTATTAAACTTAGTTTTTATACAATATATTTTACCACTTTTAAATGTAAGCAAATGTCAATATTAAGAAGGAACTAAGCATAGCTTGTGTTCTTTAAAAACTTTTTGCTTTGCTTTGTAAATAGACTAGCTGTCTTTGGAGGCTGGTCGGTTTAATTTATATAGATTTGTAAGCAGAAATTTTTCTTGTTTCTGCTGAAGAAGTTGAAGTTAACCATTTGCGTTATTTCTCAATTTATCTTTGCAATAATTATCTGTTCCATTCATGGGTGAAAGCCGTTATATAGCAAGACGGAAAAGAGAAAAACCTGGTATGTAAAACATTTCATTCCAGCAATTTTTTCGAAAAAAATGAAATATCTGTAACTATCAAGATTTCTTTTATAATTCTGGCATATATATAAAACTGCTTCTTTTCCAAGATAAAGTAGATATTGTTGAAAAATTTAAAAAAAGAATAAGTAAACTCCTCCCCAAAACTAGCTATAACTGAAATGGTTTTACTACCAGCCTTTCCTCTTTTCCGTCTCGCTTTCACCCCTGGTTCCATTATATTTTCTGGGCAGCAAATTTTCTGTTTCCTTTCGCAAAAATTTATTCTAGTGGTAGTTAGGTTTATGTGTTGATGCAATACATTAAAACGTAAACTTAGCTACCACTAGGAGTAATTTTCCTATAAAGTGCAAAAAGTTGACTACCTTGCATTTTAAAAGCCTCTTCACTAATGTACTACTACACTAAGTAACACCACGTAACACTACGTGAATGTCATTTTGTACGATCTTGTGAATCAGTCACGTGTAGTGGTGTGTAAAACAACTTTACTATTAAATAATTTACTACTAAATTTACTATTCAAAGAATCATACATTTTAATATAAAATTTAGCAAAAACAAGAAGAAATTTTCCTATAAAGCGTAAAAAGTTGCCAGCCTTTTGTTTTAATAAATTCTTTACTTTTATCTACGAAAGGGGGAGAATAAATTTTACTTTAAGTTTTAAATTTTTTTTTCCTGAATTAATATTTTGTTTTTATGTTTCGAAATCTCGGAATATTTATTCGAATAACCACCTTAAAAATATTTTTTCAAATTCCTCTACAAATTACCCTTTTTTTATAAATATTAATTGTGAAAATTTACGTTACTTATAACTAACCGTATTATTATCATAATTTTTCTGAAGATTGTTCTGATGCATGACCTAACACATAAAAGCATACTTAATCTCTATAGTTTCAAAAACAAACTATTTAATTTAGTTTTTTTCCCTATTACAGGTGAAAAATTTGATTTTACCTGAAAAAAAATTGAATTGATAACAATTTAGTTGTCAATTACTTAAAATTTTTAATTTGAGCACCCACTTAAAAATATTAAGATTTAAGAATTATTTACAATACATTTTACTACTTTTTATGTAAGCAAATGTCAATATTAAGAAGTTACTAAGCAACGATTGTGTTACAGGCTCCTGTTTCTTACTTTGTATATAAACTTGCCGACTTTAAAGACGGGTCGGTTTAACTTTTACTGAAATTTCTTTTGTTTCTGCTGCAGAATTAAAAAAAAGAGTTGGATTTAACCTTTTGCGTTGCTTTTCAATTTATCTTTGCCATAATGTTCTTCTTCATTATACTTACCGGGCTGCAAACTTTCTGATTTTTTTGTAAAGATTTATTAAAACTCGAACTTAGTTACCACAGAAAGAAATTTTCCTAAAAAGGTTCAAAAGTTAGCAATCTTGCATTTTAAAAGCTTCATCACGAAGGAGCAAAATGTAAATGGCTTTTTATCCAAACATGTGAATCATTCATACATAGTGTGCAAAATATCTTTAAATCAAATTTATTAATAAAAAAAATCATACATTGAAATGTAAATTTAGCTACTACTACAAGGAATTTTCAATAAAAGTGAAGAAAGTTTGCAACCCTGCAGCATAAAAGCCTCTTCACTAAAGTACTACTACACTACGTAAATGTCTCTTAGTTTGAACTTGTGGATCATTCAAGTATAGTGGTGGGTGAAATAACTTTAAATAAATTTACTAATTAAAGAATCATACTTTGAAATATAAATTTAGCAAAAACAAGATGAAATTTTTCTAAAAAGCGTTGAAAATTGCCAGCCTTTTATTTTAATAAATTCATTACTTTTATTTGCGCAAGAGGGAGAATAATTTCAAATTTAACTGTAAATTTTTTTTTCTGAATTAATATTTTGGTTTTATGTTTAGAAAAACTACCTGAAAAAAGATTTTTCAAATTCCTTTAGAAATTACACTTTTTTTTATAAATATTAATTGCAAAAATTGAAATCGCTTGTAAAAAACAGAACTAATATTATTATTTTTATTTTGAAGATTACTTTGATCAATGAAATAACGCATAAAAGCTTACTTTATCGATATAGTTTCAAAAACAAATTATTAAGTTTAGTTTTTTTCCCTGTTACTGGCGAAAAATTTGATTTCACCTGGAAAAAAAATTTGAAATGATAACAATTTAGTTGCCAATTATTTAAAATTTTAAATCCTCTCTCCCACTTAAAAATATTACGATTTAACAAATATTTATAATATATTTTACCACTTTCTTATGTAAGCAAATGTCAATATTAAGAAGGAACTAAGCATCGTTTGTGTATTTGGTAAGTTTATTTAGTTTACTTTGTAAATAGACTAGCTATTTTTAGAGGCTGGTCGTATTAATTTATATAGGTTTATGTATTGAAATTTCTTTCGTTTCTGCAGTAGAAGTAAAATAAGTTCGAGTTACTTTTGTGTTACTTTTCAATGTATCGTAGCAATAATTATCTATTCCATTATATTTTCCTGACTGCAAATTTTCTGCTCTTTTCACAAAAATATATTCTAGTGGAAGTTCTGTTTATGTTTTAATGTACTATGCATTAAAACAAAAACTTAGTTACCACTAGAAGAAATTTGATAAAAAGTGTAAAAAGTTTGCAGTAATGCATTTTAAAAGCCTTATTGCGAAAGAGCAAAATGTAAATGGAATTTTATACGAACTTGCCGATCTTTCATATGTAATGTGCAAAATAACTTTAAACCGAATTTATTAATCAAAGAATCATACATTGAAATGTAAACCTAGCTACCACTAGAAGGAATTTTCCTAAAAAGCGTAGAAAGTTGGCTACCCTGCAATTTAAAAGCCTCGTCACTTATGCACTACTACACTATGTAACACTACGTAAATGTCTCTTTGCACGTTCTTGCGAATCAGTCACGTGTAGTGGTGTGCAAAACAACTTTATATAAAAATAGTAATCAAAGAATCATACATTTTAATATAAATTTAGCTAAAACAAGAAGAAATTTTCCTATATAGCGTAAAAAGTTGAAAGACTTTTATTTTAATAAATTCTTTACTTTTAAAGAGCAAAAGGGAGAATAAATTTTAATTTAAATTCTAAAAAATATTTTTTTTCATAATTAATATATTGTTTATATGTTTAGAAATCTCTAAATATTTATCCGAAAAACTACGTTAAAAATGTTTTAAAATTCCTTAAGAAATTACATTTTTGTTAATAAATATTAATTGCAAAAACTGAAATTGCTTATAACAAACCATACTAATATTATTATTACAGGGAGGCCAACTGCTCCGCTTTCTTCTAAAGTTGTAATAAATTGGTAGCGGATTAAACAGTAAATCTTGAAATGTAGCGCATAAAATAGCATATCTTGAAATTACGCCGACTTTTTAAAATAGTTACCACGAGATCACTGCAATAAAGTTGCATTTCATATGATACTTTGAATGCTTGATATGTACTGGCTGAGAAATTACTTAAAATGAAAAATACAAAACTGAAAATATCCTAAATTTTGTTCACCACTAGAGAAATATTATTTACAAAGCGGAGCAAGTTGGCTTCTCTGTTATTATTATTATTATTATTTTGAAGATTACTTTGATCCATGACATAACACATAAAAGCTTACTTAATCTACATAGTTTCAAAAACAAATTATTAAATAAAATTTTTTTTCCTGGAACAGGAGAAAAATTTGATTCAACTAAAAACAATTTTGAAATGATAACAATTTAGTGTCCAATTATTTAAAATTTTAAATCCAAGCACCCACTTAAAAATAATAAGATTTAAGTATTATTTGCAATATATTTTACCACTTTTATATGTAAGCAAATATCAATATGAAGAAGGATCTAAGCAACGATTGTGCGTATTGCAAATTTATAAGTTTACTTTGTAAATAAACTAGCTATCTTTAGAGGCTGGTTGGTTTAATTCATGTAGATTTATAAACTGAATCTTCTTTTGTTTCCGCTGTAGAAGTAAAATTAGTTGGAGTCTCCTTTTGTGTTACTTCTCAATTTATCCTTGCAATAATTATCCATTCCATTATATTTTCCTATCTGCAAATTTTCTGCTCTTTTCGCAAAAATATATTCTAGTGGTAGTTATGCTTATGTTTTAATGTACTATACATTAAAACGTGAACTTAGTTACCATTAGATGAAATTTACCTGAAAAGCGTAAAAGTTAGCAGTCCTGCATTTTAAAAGCAATTTGTAAATTGCTTTTTCTGCGAACTTGCGGATCATTCACATGTGATGTGCAAATTAACTTTAAATCAAATTTACTATTCAAAGAATCATCAACTTCTACAACTGGAAGGAATTTTCCTAAAATGCGTAGAAAGTTGTCAACCCTGCAGTTTAAAAGCCTCTTCACTGAAGTACTAGTACACTACGTAACACTACGTAAATCGCACTTAGTACGATTTTGTGAATCAGTCGCGTGCAGTGGTGTGCAAAACAACTTTAAATAAATTTATTATTCAAAGAATCATACATTGAAATGTAAATTTAGCTAAAACAAGAGGAAATTTTCCTATAAAGCGTAAAAAGTTGCCAATCTTTTATTTTAATAAATTCTTTAATTTTATCTGCTCAAGAAGGAAAATAATTTATGATTTAAATTAAAAAACAATTTTTTCTTCATAATTAATATTTTGTTTTTATGTTTAGAAATCTCTAAATATTTATTCGAATAACTACCTGAAAAATGTTTTTTTCCAATTCCTTTAGAAATTACACTTTTTTTTTAATAAATATTAATTGCGAAAAGTGAAATCGCTTATAAGAAACAGTACTAGTATTATTATTATTATTTTGAAGATTAATTTGATCTATGACATAACGCATAAAAGCCTACTTTATCGATATAATTTTAAAAAACAAATTATTAAATTTAGTTTTTTCCCCTGGTACAGGAGAAAAATTTTATTTCACCTAAAAAAAAATTTGAAATTATAACAATTCCTATTTACATAAGCAAAGCAAATTACCTCCAACAAAGATAATTTAAATCCGAGCTCCCACTTAAAAATAATTAGATTGAAGAATTATTTACAATATATTTTACCACTTTTATATGTAAGCAAATATCAATATTAAGAAGGAACTAAGCAACGATTGTGCTCCTTGTAACTTTTCTAGCTTGTAACTTTTCTAGCTTACTTTGTAAACAGACTAGCTATCTTTAGAGGCTGGTCGGTTTAATTCATACAGGCTTATAAACTGAGATTTCCATTGCTTCTGCTGTTGAAGTAAAAGAAGTTGGAGCTAACGTTTTGCGTTACTTTTCAATTTATCTTTGCAATAATTGTCTGTTCCGTTTTATTTTCCGGGCTGAAAATTTTCTTCCCCATTTGCAAAAATTTATTCCAGTTATGTTTATGTATTAATGTATTATACATTAAAGCGTAAACTTAGTTTCCGCTAGAAGAAATTTTCTTAAAAAGCGTAAAAAGTTAGCAGTCCTGCATTTTGAAGTCTCTTGAAGAAAGGAGCAAAATGTAAACGGCTTTTTATTTTAACTTGGGGATCATTCCTACGTAATGTGCAAAATTTCTTTAAATTAAATTTATTAATCAAAGAAACATACATTGAAATTTGAACTTAGCTACCACTAAGTGGAATTTTCCTAAAAAGTGTAAAGTTGACAGCCCTGCAGTTTAGACGCCTCTTCACTAATGTACTACTGCCCTACGTAACACTACGTAAATGTCACTATGTACAATTTTGAGAATCAGTTACGTGTCATATTAATATAACAAGAAGATATTTTCCTATAAAGCGCAAAAAGTTGCCAGGTTTTTGTTTTATTAAATTCTTTACTTTTATCAGCGCAAGAGGGAGAATGATTTTTAAGTTAAATTAAAATTTTTTTTTCAGAATTATTATTTTGTTTTTATACAGAAATCTCTAAATATTTATGCGAATAAATACCTCAAAAATGTTTTTTCAAATTCCTTTAGAAATTGCAGTTTTTTTAATAAATATTAATTATAAAAATTGAAATTGCTTATAACAGCCGTATTATTATTATTTTATTTTGTTTTGAAGATTACTTTTACCCATGACTTAACACATGAAAGCCTACTTAAAATATATATAGTTTCAAAAGCAAATTATTAAATTTAGTTTTTTTCCCTGTTTCAGGTGAAAAATTTGATTTCACATGGAAAAAAAATTTGAAATGATAAAAATTTAGTTGCCAATCGTTTAAAAATTTTTTTTCCTAGCATCCATTTAAAAGTATTAAGATTTAAGAATTATTTACATTTTATTTTACCACTTTTTTATGTAAACAAATGTCAATATAACGAAGGAACTAAGCATTTAATGTGCGTGATGTAAATAGTAATTTTACTTTTGTTATTAGACTAGCCGTATTAGGAGGCTAGTCGGTTCAATATATAGAGGTTTTCACACTGAAGTTTATTTGTGGTTGCTGTATAACTTCTTAAAATTTGGAGTAAACCTTTCGCGTTACTTTTCAATTTACCTTCGCAATAATTTTCTCTTACATTATATTGATAGGTTTGAGAACTATCAACTATTTCTATAAAAATTTATTATAGTGGTAGCTATGCTAATCTTTCAACGTATTATACATTAAAAGCAAACTTAGTTACCACTAGAAGAAAGTTTCTTAAAATGCGTAAATAGATGGCAGTCCTGCAGTTTAAAAGCCTCATCACTAAAGTACCACTACACTATGTAAATGTCTTTTCATACTATCTTGTTTTTCAGTCACGTGTAGTGGTGATGAAAATAGCTTTAAATCAAATTTACTAATCAAAAAATCATACATTGAAATGCAAATTTAGCTACCACAAGAAGAAATTTTCCTAAAAAGCGTAGAAATTTGACAGTCTGGTATTTTGATAAATTTCCCATTTAAGACTGCTTTGCTTTTTTCTGCGCATGAGGGAGAATATTTTTTTAATTTAAATTAAAGAAAAATTTTTGCTGCATTATTTTTTTTCTATTTTTATGTTTAGAAATCTTTAAAAATTTCCTCGAAAAACTCTTCACTACCTTAAAAAAGTTTTCTCATACTCCTTCAGAAATAATACCTTAAATATTAAGGGCAAAAATAGCAATTCCTTATAACTCACTGTATTATTGTTATTATTATAATTTTAACGATTACTTTGACCCATGACATAACACATAAAAGCCTACTTAATCCATATAGTTTAGAAAACAAATTGTTAATTTTTTTTCCCTTTTTCAAAAATTTGATATTAATTGAAAAAAAAATTTAAATGATAACAAATTAGTTACCAATAAGTTAAAATTTTTAATCCATGCACCCACTTAAAAATATTAAGATTTAAGGATCAGTTACATTTAATTTACCACTTTTTTATGTTAGCAAATGTCAATATAAAGAAGGAACTTATCATCGAATTTGCGTGTTCAGCGACTGCATTCTACTTTGTAAATAGACTAGCCGTCTTTGGAGGCTGGTCGGTTTAATATACAGGCCTGCCAACTTTTAATCCCTTTCGTTATTATTTTTCCGAGTGGTATTAAAATGGAATTAAAACTTCAATTTTAAGCAAACAAATGCGTTGTATTTGAAAAAAATTAAGTTGACAACCTTGATAGTAACGCATACCTGCCAAATTTCAATCCTATCGAGGATGATTTTCCCCAGTGGTAGCAAAATGGAATTTAAATTACAATTTTAGGCTGAAATATATGCTGTATTTTGAAGAAGCTCATGCTAACTCCCATATCAGTATTACATATTAATATGTGTGCTTAATTTTTTTTAGAAATAGTGGTGGTCAAAAAGATTAGAAATTAAGTTTATAAATAGTAGGAATATATAGAAAGCATGCATTTTACTACCACTTTAAATAAAGAAATAAAATTTTACGCCAAATGCGTAAAAGTTGGCAGGTATGGTAACGCATATTAATATATAAGCTTAATTTTTGTAAGAATAGTGGTGATCAAAATCATTTAAAAATTAAATTTATAGAAGAAAAAATAGTATATATTTACTACCACTTTAAATATGAAAATAAAATCTCCCGCAAAATGCGGGAGAGTTGGCAAGCATGAATATATGTTGGTTTTCGTACTGAAATTTATTTTGTGTTTGCTATATATGTTACTAAAATTTTGAGTTACTCTTTTACGTTACTTTTCAACTTACTTTCGCAATAATTTTCTCCTAGTTTATATTGATAGGGCTGAGAACTCTCTGTAAAAATTTATTCTAGTGGTAGCTGTGTTACTGTTTCAATGTATTACACATTATAGCGAAAACTTAGTTACCACTAGAAGAAATTTTCCTAAAAAGCTTAAAAAGCTAGTCCTGCATTTTAAAACCCTCATCATGGAAGAGCTAAATGTAAATGGTTTTTATACGAACTTTTGGATCATTCATATGTAATATGCAAAATAACTATAAATCAAATTTATTAATCATAGACTCATATATTGAAAAGTAAACTTAGCTAAAACTAGAAGAAATTTTTCTAAAAAGCGTAGGAAATTGGCAGCCCTTCAGTTGAAAAGCCTCATCACTAATGTATTACTAATCTACTTAAATGTTTTTTCATACAATCTTGTGAATCAGTCACGTGTAGTGCTGTGGAAAATACCTTTAAATCAAATTTACTAATCAAAGAATCATACATTGAAATGGAAATTTATCTACCAAAAGAAGAAACTTTCCGAAAAAGCGTAGAAAGTTTGCAGTCTTGTATTTTAATAAATTCCCCATTTAAGACTGTTTGCTTTTTTTGCGCATGAGGGAGAATATTATTTAATGTAAACTTTTTGCAGTATATTTTTTTTCTGTTTATGTTTAGAAATCTCTAAAAATTTCTTCGAAATGCACATTACCACCTTAAAAATTTTTTTTCAAATTCCTTTAGAAATTATACCTTTTTTTAAAATTATTAAGTTTCAGGAATAAGAACTGCTTTTAACTCACTGTATTATTACTACAATTATTATTTTTTTCGAAGATTATTTTGACCCACGTATTAATACTATAAAGCCAACTAAATCCATTTAGTTTCGAAAACAATTATTAAATTTAGTTTTTTTTTCACTGTTGAAGTTAAAAAGTTTTAATCTTCCTGAAATTTTTTTTTTGAAATATCAGTTTAGTTCACATTTTTAATCCGAGCATTTAATATTAAGATTTAAGAATTTCTTACATTTTACTTTACCACTTTGTTATGCAAGCAATTATCCATATAATGAAAGAATAAGGCATCGATTGTTCGACTTATACATGTAAAATCGCGTTGTAAATATACTAGCCATCGTTGGAGACTGGTCGGCTAAATTTATATAGGTTTATGTACTGAAATTACTTCTGTTTTTTATCTAAAATATATTGAAAGTCGGACTGATTCCTTTGCCTTGCTATTCAATATGTCTTCGCAATAATTTTTTCCTCCTCTATATTTACAAGGCTGCAAACTTTCTGCTGTTTTTGTAAAAATTTATTCTAATGATAGTTATGATTATCTTTTAATGTATTATATTTAATTCATTAAAACTTATTTTTCTCAACACTACATATAATTGATTTAAAAGTTCATACGTAACGCCAATTTGTTCCGGCTCTTGCATGGTAAGACTTTTAAAAGTTTGGAAAAATTACCAAAAATTGTCAAAATTTGGTTTTCAAACATATAACACTCTATAAAATATTTTGCCAAAAGCGTAGTAGTTGACAGTACTGTATTGAAGCAATTTAAAAGATCTAGGTTTTGAAATGTCAAAATTAATTTATACTTGATTTTAATGATAACATAACGCTACCACAAATAGTGTTCTAAATCTTCCGGGATGGTACGGAGCTGAGCGGCTATATCAAGATGGATAAGAGTAAAATGTGGTAAAAAAAAGACATTTCATTTTTGAATTTTTTAACATTTCATAAATAAAATATCTGTTACTATCAAGATTTCGTGCAATAATATATATATAAAACTGTTTCTGTTTGGGAGTAAAGTTGATATTGTTGAATAGTTTGGAGAAAGACTAGATTTACTTTTCCTTAGAGCTAGCAATAACTGTAACAGTTATATTACCAGTTTCTTTCTGCATCACTGTCTTTGGGTTGGTTTCTTTGGTTCGCTCTTCTTCTCTTTTGACGCATTTGTGTCTGACACCTGTTTAAGTGGACTTAAACCTTTTTTTAAAAAAAAAATAAAATAAAAATGCTTCTTTATTAGCATTTATTTCAG
This sequence comes from Parasteatoda tepidariorum, assembly GCF_043381705.1. Classification (NCBI taxonomy): domain Eukaryota; kingdom Metazoa; phylum Arthropoda; class Arachnida; order Araneae; family Theridiidae; genus Parasteatoda; species Parasteatoda tepidariorum. Next base: position 20,447,210 of record NC_092215.1, read on the forward strand.
TGAAACAAGATAGTTTCCTCTACCAAATATGTATTTAGGAAAATTATTTATTGTAGAGTCTAAGGTACTTTATTTATCACATTAGAGCTGCACAATGGGCAATTAGCGATGATCTGGAAAACATCCCTGAGGATGATCCGAAAACATGTCATCGCAATTTTCATCCTCTACAGAGGGGATGGCTGCTTTGCTTGCTTAGTCCGACTACCTACACACGAAGTCGAGCACTTAACGGTATAACATTTTAACGAGGACCGATGCCACGCATCCTCGGTTTCTAGGCAGATTGATCAAAATGGTCACCAACCCACTTACTGACAGCAGCCAGCGATGCTTGACTTGGATGTTCTAGTGGTACTCATTGAATCTGAAGTCAACACTACTGTTTCTTAAAGCTGTAGTGGTTGGTAAGGAAAAAATAATTAATACGACTTTCTCAAGTATGTTTTCTTCATAATCAAACCTCTTTTTTGGAACTGGGTTTAAAGTGTAAATATTTTTTGCGCATATTGTTTCGTGAATTGTAACGCTTTGCTTGCAAGGTTTTTTCTATAATTGAAAAAAGGGATACAGCCATAAAAAATTTATGTGACCAAATCCATAGTTTACACAATTATACTTGTAACACATGAAGATCTTCAAATTAAACGGTTGTTGAACATAAAAGTGTAAAAATTTTAACGTTCTGTTACGTTGGAAGTTAGTGGTGCCAGAGAATATAGAATAAAAGCTCGAGAATAAAGACATAATATTTTTCAGTTCAATATGAACCCTGTATAAGGATTATTTTTTTCTTTTGAATAAAATGATAGTAATATTTAAGTTTAATATCATATCGTCTAACTATTGAGTGTTTTGACGATTATCTTCTCCACTGAAAACTAAAACGAAAATTGCTAAACATACGCACGCACACATTTTATAATTTTTTTAAGAGAACCTAAAGGCCGGGATAGCCTGGTTAGAAGGGCGCTGGACAAACGCCTCCTATAACTGAAAGCCTCCACACGGTAGTACGATCAGACCACAGTGAAGGATATCCACTTTTTTCGCTTTATTTAAAAATAAATTGGGTACCTAGGCCGCGCAGCGGCCTCTAACCCATACATCATGAAGTAGAACATTGTATGAAAACATTTTGAAATTTGCAACATTAGAGTAGCAAGAAGGATATCCACTTACCGAGCGAGTCATTTAACCCCTTGGGGACGGGTGATTCAAAAAAGCATTCGTACAAAATCAGGTAAATCAGGTAAGCCTATAAACGGATGTGACGGAAGTCGACTTCTTGGCAATAGATTGCGCAGCTGGAAAACAAGAACAATCTGCCCCTCTCTGCCTTAACCCTTTCGCGCCGACTGTCACAAATACGTGACAGCAAAAAACCGCATCAATCAGGGTAAGAAGATAAAACTGGTAATCTAAGTATTTCTTTAGCAGTTTATTTGTGGGCGGAGTTATAATTGTTTGATTTATTTAATTCACCATTACTTTGTTCAAAATAAAACTATTTAGTTATACTTTGAATTAACATTGATTACATATATGATTAAACTAACAATAATTAAAATAAAAGCAAAGTAAGTCTGACAAATTAGTAACGACTACATTTAAGTTACCGTTTTTAATTTAATTGCAACTTGATTCTGATTTTGTACGAATACTTTTCTGAATCACCCGTCCCCAAGGGGTTAATGGCCGACAACAACAACAACAAGAGAACCTAAAAAGATGAATATTGACCAATTTCGCATTTTAATTGTCAATTTAAGTTATTAATAGTAGGTCTACCGGAAAGTTCTGTACGACAATCTCACGTCTCATTTTACAGCTGAACTTACTATTTTACAGAAAATAGTAGGCATTTACTCTTTAATTCAATACCACTGTTCCTGTTTAAAAAGACGCATGATACAGAGCGTTGGTGCGGCTAACTTCTTGCGGTTTTTTGTTAAATTTTATTCAAGTGGTAGCTATGTTTATGTTTTAATCTATTAGTTTTTGTTAATTTGCACTTATATACCAGACCTTTACATATAAATGATTCAAAAGTTCACATGCAACATTGCGACCCTGGAGTCCAATGAAATTACAACATGCCTACTTTGTTCCCATACCTACCAACTTTTAACAGAGATGCCAACTTGCTCCGGACAGCAAATACATATTTTAGAGTGGTAGTTTATCAATTGTGATTCTTGGTTTAATAAATTCAATTCAGTAGATTTTTAGTAACCACTATTTCTAAATAATTCGTAGGCATATATAATTCACCACTTTACAGTAATATGAGCCGGCCAGGTGGCCGAGCGGTTAGCCTGCCTGACTGCGAAGCCATAGGCTGCGGGTTCGAATCCCGCTCTGGGCATGGATGTTTCTCTCTCTTTGTGCTGTCCTCTGTTGTGTGTGTGTATGATGTGTAAATGTGGCCCACCCTATAAACGGGTTTGTGGCAGTGTGGCGTGGGCAATGTTGCTCGCCTCCGTGACTTTGGCTCACAGGTGCCCACTGGGTAACGCGAAATGAGCAACAATTCTGGCATAGTATAGGCAAAGAATAATGTTCAGTGCCTGCCATTGGAAAAAAAAACAGTAATATGTCAATCTACACCTCTTAAGCAAGCAATAATAGTCAAATATTTGCAAAATTCACTTTGTACCTATCAACCGTTATTTTGATGATTTTGGCTTGTCCGGAGTAGTTGGCATCTCTGCTTTTACGCATTTTGCGAAAAACTTTATTTTTATATTTAATGTGGTAGTAAATTGCATGCTTTCTTTAGATTCCTTGCAATTATAAGCGTAATTTGCAATTTTGATTTTGACCACCACTATTTAAAAATACAGTTTATCATATATATTAATATTTAATACCATCATGGTTGTCTCCAGCCACCCCATAGTCTGCTGAACTCAAACTGTCTTTTATTTTAACATTTTATACTATTTCATGAAGTATGGGATATGGGCCTTCTGCGCGGCCCAGGTGCCCAATTTTTTATAAATAAATAAAGAATCATGGTTGTCTCATAAGTTTCATCAAAATAACGCGTATATTTCTGCCTAAAATTATAATTCAATTTCCACTTTACTACCACTGGAAAAAATCATCCTCGAACAGATTAAAAGTTGGCTGGTATGTGTTCCTGATCCTTCTGCGGTGAGGCTTTTTATATGCTGGCAAATTTACTAAATATTTTGAGGATTTTTGTTTTGGAATATCTACCACCCTATTAAGTATGTTGCAAAAAGCGTAGTAGTTGGCTGACCTGGAAACCCAAATGGTGATGTTTTTGAATTTTAATTAACTTTTTTTAAAAATATATTTGTTTTAAATATATCTACTGAAGTTCACTACGATTGGAAAAAAATTTGCTGAAACCTATAACGTCAGATGCTGTGTTTTGAAATATTCATATATTTCCTTGATTACCAGTAGGAAAAATTTTTCTGAAACTACGGAAATTCCGCAGTAGTTGGAAGGTATGTTTAATATTTCATTTTTGATTAATGAAAACATATTTGATTGATTAATGAACTTAAAATAATTTTGTTAGCCACTCAATATAAATACCTAAAACAGGTACACTGAAGCTTAGAAATTCTTTGATTTTTGTTTTGCGGTTCTGACAAGAATAGGAAAACCCCAATAAATATAAAAATTTTCAATGTAATTTCACTACCATGATAATAGACCATTTCTAAAAAAGTGTGAGCACTGGCAAATATACATTTATATAATGTATGCCTTACTACGCTTTAATTTCTAAAAAAAGTACAAATATTAGCAGATATGTTTTTTTATAATGTTATTAACTATACGCAAGTTTCAAATACAACAACTATATGTTTGGAATGAATAGAAGTGAAAATCTAAAACCATTGTAATCTCACTACCATGATAAAAGACTATTTCTAAAAATGTGCGAACACTGGCAAATATACATTCATATAATATATGTCTCATTATGCTTTAATTTTTAAAAAATTACAAATATTAGCAGATATGTTTTTTTATAATATTATTAACTATACGCAAGTTGCAAATACAACAACTATATGTTTGGAATGAATAGAAGAGAAAATTTAAAACCATTGTAATTTCACTACCATGATAAAAGACTATTTCTAAAAAAGTGCGAACACTGGCAAATATACATTTATATAATATATGCCTTAGTGTGCTTTAATTTCCAAAAAGTACAAATATTAGCAGATATGTTTTTTTATAATGTTATTAACTATACGTAAGTTACAAATAAAACAACTATACGTTTAAAATAAATAGAAGTGAAAGTCTAAAGCCATTGTAATTTCACTACCTTGATAAAAGACGATTTCTAAAAAATTGCGAACATTGGCAAATATACATTTATCTAATGTATGCTTTACTGTGTTTTAATTTCTAAAAAAGTACAAATATTATCAGATATGTTTTTTCATAATGTTATTAACTATACACAAGTTGCAAATACAACAACTATATGTTTGGAATGAATAGAAGTGAAAATCTAAAACCATTGTAATTTCACTACCATGATAAAAGACTATTTCTAAAAAAGTGCGAACACTGGCAAATATACATTTATCTAATGTATGCTTTACTGTGTTTTAATTTCTAAAAAAGTACAAATATTAGCAGATATGTTTTTTTATAATGTAAGTTACAAATACAACAACTATATGTTTGGAATAAATAGAAGTAAAAATCTAAAAACAAGTTGACATAATAAGCAGATAAACTCTTCAATTAAAGCAATAGTAAGTTGGAATCCAGAAAACTTAGAAAGTTGGCTTCGTTGATAATCGACGATCCACGTGTATATGTGTGAATGTAAGTGCGGCTGATTTACATTGAGTAATCTGTTACGATTTACAAAGTGAGCTCATTTCTTTCATTAGATATCTACCTGAATCAAGGATTGTAAGCCTTTTGCTGGTTGGGCGATGCAATAATTGCTACATCCTACGATGTGGCTGCATCATTTATGCAACAACCTAGGAACCTAATGGGAGACCATTACGAGCAAGCTTACACACCGACTAACTGATTGTTTGGACCTCCAAAACTATCCATAATTGATGGAACTCAGTTTCGAACATACAAACTCCCTCGCACCCCCCCTAAAGTTCTCTTTTCTCATCTCTTTTTACCCTTTCTGCCTTCGATGATCTTGTTGCCAGGTAACCAAGACTACTGCCTCATACTTCATGGGCCATCTCGGTGTTTTAATGACAGAGCCAGAAAGGCTGAGGTTGCTGCTGCTTTGGCGTCTTTGCTTTCTTATTTACTCTTTATTGGTGGTTCAAGCCTTTGGGTACAATGCAATTTTCACGAAGAAAAGTGGCGTGGTGTCTGTGCTATAAAATATTTAAGGTCTCTATTTTGATTGGGAAAAATTTAGCTGTTGTAAAAGAATCAAGACGTGCTTATGGAGTTTTATGAAAAGTTTTCCGAAGAAGAAAATATTAACGATTTCAATTCTCTGAGGAAGCTCTTTAATACATGTTTAATGATTTATACATGTATTTTTTGTGCAATTTCGATGAATTAAATATTAAATTGAAAGCAAATTAATTTTTAGTTCAAAAAATACTTGTTTAGTTAAACGGTTTCTTTAAACTTTTATACTTTAAAAACTCGTTAGAAACAAGAGTTTTGCTTAGAAGACAGCTTTTATTTAAAATGATAGAAACTGGCTGCTCAAATATTTAATAATTAGTTTTATAAGATAAAAAAAAAGCATCATGATTGCTTAGATGTATTTACCTTATGACACAGAATTTTTATTAAACATATTTTTCATATTTTTTCAATATTTTGTATTAATTTAAGTCCGAATAAGTGAAAAATATTATATTTAGCATTTTAATAGTTTATGGTTATAAAATACAGCATGAAAAATTGGTGAATGTTTTGCCTTAAAGGTATAACCTTCAAAAGATGACTCACTTCTCAATAAAAATTTTCAAATTTGCACTTATTTGCAGTTATTTAAAAATATGTAAAGCATTTATTCCTGATAGAAATTTCTTTAATTTATAAAATAAATTTGGGATAAATTTTTAAAAATGAGTGAAAGAAAAATACTTTGGATTTTATATTTTAGTACAAATATAATATAACAGATTATTTCAACAACTATCAGACTGCTTCTAAAAATTTCAAAATGTCAAAATATGTACATTTTCTTGTAATTTGACTGAAAAAAATATATAAAAGAGACACCGGTGTCCCGTCTGAGTAAAAGAATAAATAATATGAAGCTCTTAATATGAATATGAAATCATGGATTTGTTTGTTTTCTTAAGTTAACATAAATAAACAAAAAAAGTATATTCTCTTAATTGAAACATTAAAATTTCGAGGCTGACCACAACTCGGAAAAATTAAAAAGAAAAAAATTGCAACGAATGTTTCACGCTGCTATTTGTAATTTTTGAAGTTTTAATTTAAATTTAATTTCAGAAATTAAGTCACTATGTTAGATATATTTACTTTAATTTACATATATATTTTGATAGATACGATTTAGCTAAAACAATTTATTTCTTCTTTCTATTTCTAATACTTCTTGATTTTTTCCGGTGGTGGGGGCCTTAATATTACCATTAAAATAAATCATTTCTTTTTATTCCATTCTAAAAATTCTTATTATTCCTTTCTAAAAACGTATTAAATGTTCAGAAGATTTATCGAATTAAAAAATAAAATAATTTAATAAATATAACGGTAATAATTTAATAAATACATGTGGTAAAAAATAATTTAATAAATACATGTGGTAAAAAATAATTTAATAAATATAGCAATTTTTGAGACGAGATTAGAAAAAAAAGAGGTACAGGAACAATAGTTTTACTAAATTTTGAAAACATTGAGCCATCCGGATAGTTCGCGCCGATTTATTGTAGTTTGAGCTATCAAAAGTTGAGCTTCAATTAGCAAAATTATCTCTGTTATAATAAATTTATAAAATGGCCTAAATCAAGCCTAATCAAGCAAGCATTTTTGAAAATATCCTTCTCAAAAATTTTATAAGTTGGCAGCTATGCACACTCATCTACATAGAGAGCAAATATCTTTGTACAATTTCCTTCCTGGAAAGAAATTTGTTCGTGATGAAAGAATGACAGAAGGAAAGAGTCAGTAGTTGTTCAAATCGAGAATAGTTATCCAACCGCTACCATATAATATTAGCTTTCAAAATCACATTTTTCATAACGCTTAAACCGAACCTTCTTTGCGTGTCAGTAAATCATCAGAATCTCGAGGTGGAGTTCTGCTGCAATAAAATCCACTTTTATGTTAGGTTTTCCACTGTTAAATATCTAATTCTTTTACAATAGGAAGGATAAAAAAAATCAAATATCTTTCGTCAATTTAACCCATTAATGGGTGGATTTTGGCAATGCCTCTGCAAAAAAAAACAGTGCAGTCGACAATATATATATATATATATA
>NC_092215.1:20455608-20476591 GCF_043381705.1 Parasteatoda tepidariorum
TATATATATATATATCGAAACATACATTAACGAGGTGTAACTCAATTCCTACTTCAGTTAGACTGGAAAAAAATATCAAATATGTAAAATAAGGGGAAAGGTGTCCCAACGAAAAAAGAACCATATCTTCCGACAATAGCTAATATATTCCATATGTTTACTTGAAATATATGGTGCTACGTACCATTTACTATACCCTAGAATATATAATTATAAGTATTATTCCAGGTTTCAATGATGATAGCCAACTATTCTGTCACAAACTGAAACTGCTACATATGTACATATACAGTTCAACTGACAAACTTCCATGTTTTCTTGGATGTTGACGTCATGTATTGATGACATGCACTCAATTGTTCAAAAAATATAAAACTTTAGATATTTCTCAATGTATGGCGGCATTGCCTGCTGGAAAATCTGATTTGGGCTATCAATTCTTTCTGCAACTGGTAAAAAATCAATTTCTGAATTTTATGATAGTCTCCGTATAGCCTGGGTAATATACTTTATGTTAATCTTACATCCAAAGTTGAAGTCTTCTCACACAATTAATGAGCCTCCCGTAGATGTATAATGTAGATGTATAATGCTCCCGTAAATGAGGAAGAAGTCCTCTTTTTTTCCCCTGCCGTTGTGATGGGACGCAAAACTATCTAGGTCATCTTGATTTTTTTAATTTTTAACTCTACTTTGGTTGAGGACAACACCCAACTTGGGTGACTGCTGAATTTTGTTATGCCGCAAATTTGATTAAGTGAAGAACGATGCGGAAGCTCTTAAATGCTGTGGTTATGTTTGGTCTTTTGTCCCAGGCCACATGAAGGCTACGAATTGCTAAAACATGATAGAAATGCATCAGTAAGAAATGCCGTCATCAGTAGGGAGAATTCTAGACCCAAGGCAGTTTTTGCAGCGAGGATTGCCTTCATTTATGTTGCAAAATCATCAGAATGGTGGTTTTTGGATAATAGGGCGCATATCATGCACGGCCTGCCGCATTTACTTGAATTCAAGAAAAAAGGAAACGTTAAGAGCTATTCTCATTAAGGCTGTATAAACGAAAAAGAAGAATTTTCTGTCTTCAGAAGAATTGAAGACATTGAAACGTGACTCAATATTGATGCCATTGTCCTGAAGGAATTATTAAGAGATAGGCAACATCACATATTAAAGAAAAAAAAACGTAAACAAAACTCAAATAAAAGTGCTTAAAGTGTGTATGTGCTATTTAGGTACTTTCATTTGTTCTTCATTCATGCTGTTTTTTACTTTAGTCAAAGTAGTACCCTTTTTTTCCTGCTTTTGTCAAAGTATTACCTTTTCTTTTGTTGAATATGACTTATTTAACTTCATTTCAGTTTAAAAATTATCACGATAGAATGATTTCAAATCTTAATTCATGTAGCTATAAGATATTAAAGAGAGCAAGAAAATCTTTATTTTGTCAAATAAATAATGAAAATAAAGCAAATTATCGTTAATAAAACTATATATATATTAATAATAACATATTATTAGCAAAACTGATAAGCATTATTATATGAAATGTAGTGAATATTATTAATAAAACTGAAAATAAAGCAAATATTTATAAAGCAAATAAAAAGCCATATTTTAAAAATGTGAGCAGTGGTACTCAATGGGTTAAAATAAATTGACATCGAAAGTTTTTTATAAACCAATTAAATACAACTTCAAAAAGAACATTGTTAATTTATATAATATTTTATATGTCTTAAAATTGGTTGAAATTAGTCTATGTTTATGAAGAAAGTATGTTTATGAAACCGATAAGAAAGTATTGAGTATTTGGTTAAAAATATTTGACGATATAAATTTATGCAGAATTCGATATTGTATTAAACTTTTATGTTTTGGTTAATGTTACAATCAAATTAGTATTCAAACTGATTTACTCAATTTTGTTTTAGTTTCCTATTATAACAAACCCTTTTAACCGCAACCGCATTACACTTTCCTTATGGCTAAACGAACTTTCCTTCAAGGTGCTGGGCAATACTTCATTATTTTGATAGCCCCACTATTGGGAACATGATACAGCCACCAAAAGTCATTCTAGGGACTGAGAACACCCCTAGGCTTGCATACTTCATTAACTGTCACCGCAGTAATACCCATTAAAAGGAAGGATCGACATTGTCTGGGCCCTGAGGTATAGGCATGTGGGTGTATAGGGATGTGCGCAGGTAAAAGGGGTCTTTCGACCTTGAAATTCATATCTATACGCTGAGAATTCAAGTTGCTTTATTACAGATATGTATTGAAGCTTCGACTGTTTACTCCAGAGCGCTATTTATGAGAATAGATTTGATGGTATAAGTCGAAATGCAAAATAAATTCAATGCTGTCTGGATATAAAAGATTAACATATTTTGAACAAGATAAGAAATTTTATTCGTATGAATTAGTTTTAATTTTTCGGAATTATCGTTAAGAAATTTAAGTTAATTTTTATGCGAATATTATATATATATATATATTATTGTTAAATATTATTCTGGANATCGTGTTTTCTAGGTCAAAAATAATACCTTTCTTGGTCATATTTTTTTGGTGAAAAGGTTAACGATTTTTTTTTTCTGTTTTGCTAGAAAAAATTCAGCTTTGTTTATTTTACTTGTTTTGGTTGTAACCTAGTCTCGGTCGGTGCCCCGCAGGATAACGATTTTTTATAGGTTAAGGTTTGGAGGTCAAATTGGAACTTGTTTACAGTTTAAAAAGTAGCTAATATTTGTCTTAACCGTAATGATTAAGACGAATGAATTTTTTGAGCGGGTTAGAATAATGATTTCTGAGTACGGAATAACGGTGGCATAATTGAAACCTCCAGTTTTTTGATAAACTTTCAGTAATGTTGTTTAGTTGTACAGTTTAAGTGGGCAAATGATTTCCTTAGTTGGGCGTATAAGGTTTAAATGTTTGAAATTAAAAAAATGCTTAGATTTATCAAGTGTTTACAAAAATCTGTTTTGGCCACTATTTTTCTACCGGAACCGTGGTGGCTCAGAGTACAGAGAGCTTGCCTTTCAATGAGGTAAACCGGATTCGAATCCCAGTAATGGCTGGTTGAGTCGATGTTGGCGTAAAATATCCTCAGTGTTTGACGGATCATGGGTAAAAATCCCCTTGCAGTCCGGCTAACCGTGGGAGGTTTACATGATTCCCCTCTTCATGTAACGCAAATGAGGGTCAGTTCCATCAAAAATTCCTCCACGAAGGCAAATTTCTTTCAATACTTGATTCAGGAGTTTCCTTGTCTTCTGGATTGGATTCAAAACTACAAGGCTCTTAATTATGTATTGAATGTTAATAATAGAGGACTTTATTGAGAAATATTATTATTTTATTCCATATCATGTTTTTGTCATACACTAAGAAAAAGTTACTTTTATCAATCTATGTGTGGCATTTTAGTTCATATATATATATATATATATATATATAAAGCTATACTAATTTGTTATTATTTATATTCGCATAAAAATTAACTTAAATTTCTTAATGATAATTATATATAAAAGGATATATATATAAAAAATTTCTTGATTTGCATATCTGAAAATATTGCACCAAAAATTATTAAGCAATAAAAATAAAATACCTTATTAAATACATAAAAATTTAAAATCAAATTGCGTTCCAGAGGCTTTTTGTTACATATATCATAATATTTAAATTTTAGTAATTTGTCAAAAATAAGCAATTAAAACTTGTATTTACTGTTTTTTTTACAGTTTAGTTGAGACATTTTTCAATTACAAGAATGGAATTATATGCCATGCCTGTTACCGCCATTTCTTCTACGCTGGAATGCCTGCCCTACTGGCATTAAAGAACCTTTCCTTTTTACTTCAACATAATAAAACTTCCAAAATAATTTAGCTAATCATTCACAAAAAAAAGTAAAAGACAATATAATGCCCAAGATTAAAAGCTTAAGCTCCCTCCCGAAATGTGGATTCTTCAAAACCAAGAGCAAACGATTGGCGCATGTTGAATCCAGGCCACAGCTGGTTTTAGAGCCTTAATCTGTCTCTAAGCTTTTCATCTGACTGAGATGCTACATTAAAGTTAAGTAAGCAGTACCTTAAGGTTCATCTTGAAAGTAAGCAAAAGGTGAGATAAATTGAGTGAGAAAGACGAGTTTATTGGAAAATCTTTTCGTAAAGTGTAAGTGGCTTTCTTACTTCTCAATTATGTTTTTCATCTGCAAAATTCAATTTACTGTGAAAGTCCCGCTGTTAGAAATATTTGAAAAGGTTGCTTTTTGTTTTATATGAAGGATTCTTTTCTTTGTTTCTTTGAAGGGAAATCTTAAAGATTTTCTTTAAAATGAAGTGAAAATGCGAAATCTTTTTCGAAATTCTGTTGCCATATATAAATATTTTAAGCTCGCCTTCTCCAATGAAATAATTTTATTAATAAAGAATATTTTTTTTTAAATTCGGAAAATCTATTGGCGAGAATCAGGCAATTGGCGACAACGGTTTAATGTGGACAAATGAAATAAATTGATTTTCTGGAGGAATTTACTTTTATATTTAAAGTGGTATTAAAACTTTTGCTTTTAAATTTCAATCTTGAATTTATAAGCTTCTTTCAGAAGGAATTTAATCTCCAATGCAACTAAATTAATTAAAAATGCATACAGACTCATGATAACCATACGGTGATGCTTTTAAAATCTACATAAAATAAGATACTATTTAAGGAGATAAAGAAAAAAAGATATTTCTGCCAACAGTTGATCTTTAGTTCTCTTTTCGCTACAACATAGGAAAATCGTTTTTGGAAAAACAAAAGTTGTCAGGTATTGAAATAAGTGACATATTTTTTTTCGAATAAAAGCTTTAAATTAAATTTATTTCTTTAACTCTCAAAAAAAGTACATTAAAATAATCATTAAAATAAACTATTCATTAAAATAAACTATACTAAACCAGCAATAAACTATTACGAAGCAATACATTATTCTTATATAAATATAGTGCTCCAAAAAATAACTTTATCATGAATAACTTTTGATCTAATGATGGGATCTTGACTTTCTAGGACTCATTCTTAATGGTTCAAGGGGATGATATCAAATATGCTAATTAATTATCCCAGACACTATTTTAAGTAAAGTAATCACACACAAAGGTGTACTTTCTCTGAATAAACATACTTTCTTTTCGATGGACTCTGATTTCTGACTCCCAAAATATGGAGGTAGCCGCAATCTTGGAAATATGGTCCCCATAGTTTGATCAGGAGAGTGATCCAAAGTTTGGACCCCTTAATGTTAATTTTACTTTTTGTGTATCTCACCCTATCTCAATAACTTCTTAAGCGATGCAAAATATTTTGCTCACAATTACAAAATTCTTTTATCCAAAGATAATTCTTTCCCAAAACTAAATTTTAATAATTCTTCAAAATGTTAAGAATTTTGATTCTTTTAAATGTAAGTATTTCTAAAAATATAAATGTAAGAAAAATAAATAAATGAGAGTAAACAAAAACAGCAAGTAAAATCAAAATAAAATAATTTAAACATGAAAAAAGACTTTTGAAAAAACTTCATGCAAAAATGCCGTTTTTCTGTTAAAATGTGTTGTATTTTATTAAGTTTTATTTAAGCATAAATTTGTGGAATTACTTGATGTATTTTTATATGAATATCTTAGAAATAGCGAAGGAAAAACTAAAAAAAATTTATAACAATTCTGCATTCAGCAAGCACTTTACTTTTAATATAATTTATATAACTGATATTTAATATATATTTATATAGTGCTATTGTATTACTGTATTTTATAATCTTACATCTCATGTATTCTATTGACCAAAATATAACGATTATTTTAGAATTCAATGATTATGAAACGCGTAAAGGGATAGCGTGCCAATCACATTTGGCTGCGGGTTATCATTAATTAAACGTAATGATCTCAAGCTGTAGATTCACTCTTTTCTCTCAAGTATAACCTCTTGAATTAGTAAATAAAGAATCAGAACTATCCGATAATTGGTCTGTTTCCTTTGCTCAACAACCCCTTTCCGGAACTAACGAACGTGATCTGATTACACTGTTTTGGTTAGGCATTCTTTTGTCAAGAATTCAGGCAAGTGCTTCGATTTAAATTTACTTTCATTTTTATCCTTTATAATACTTATTTACAAAATATTAAAAAAAAAAACATATTATTTTTATCGTTTAACTAAATAAGCAGAAAGAATTCTTTAATTCAATTTTATGCGTAGTTTACAAAGATTGTTTTCAGCTAGCCTTCAGATTTTAATTATTTCTGAGGACACATATATGTCAGATTTTGAGGATCAATTCTTCAACAACTCCGTTCCAGAACTAACGAACGTGAAATGATTACACTATTTATGTTAGACATTCTTTTGTCGTGAATTCAGGGAAATCCTTCGATTTAAATTTATTTAAATTTTTATACTTTATGATATTTATTTCCAAAATAATAAAATTTTAATTGTTCCTGAGGACACATATATGTCAGAGTTTGAGAATCATTTCCTGCACAACTCCTTTCTACAACTAACGAACGTGAAATGATTACATTGCTTATGTTAGAGATTATTTTGTCCCGAATTCAGGGAAAACCTTCGATTTAAATTTACTTACATTTTTATCCCTTATTATACTTATTTACTAAATATTAAAAAAAAGCATATTTTCTTATTGTTTATCTAAATACGTAGAAAACATTTTTCAATTCGATTTTATGCATAGTTTACAAAAGTTGTTTTCAGTTAACCTTTAGATTTTAATTGTTTCTGAGGAAGCATATATGCCAGATTTTGAGGATCATTTGCTCAACAACTCCCTTCCAGAACTAACGAACGTGAAATGATTAAACTATTTTTGTTAGGCATTCTTTTGTTGTGAATTCAGGGAAATCCTTCGATTCAAATTTTTATACTTTATAATACTTATTTACTTAATAATAAAATTTTTATTGTTTCTGAGGACATCATTTGCTCAACAACTCTTTTCTACAACTAACGAACGTGAAATGATTGCACTGTTTATGTTAGAGATTATCTTCTGTCCCGAATTCAGGGAAAACCTTCGATTTAAATTTACTTACATTTTTATCCCTAATTATGCTTATTTACTAAATATAAAAAAAGCATATTTTCTTATTGTTTAACTAAATACGCAGAAAAAGATTTTTCAATTCGATTTAATGCATAGTTTACGAAAGTTGTTTTCAGCTAACTTTTCGATTTTAATTGTTTCTGGGGACACACGTGTGTCAGATTTTGAGGATCATTTGCACAACAACTCCTTTCCAGAACTAACGAATGTTAAATGATTACACTGCATAGTTTAGACATTCGTTTGTTGTGAATTCAGAAAAATCCCTCGAATTAAATTTGCATAAATTTTTATCCTTTATAATACCTATTATCTAAATATTAAAAAACAAACAAAAGCATATTATTTTTATTGTCTAACTAAATACGTAGAAAAAGATTTTTCAATTCAATTTTATGCATAGTTTACAAAGGTTGTTTTCAGCTAACCTTTAGATTTTAGTTGTTTCTGAGGGCACGTATATATCAGATTTTGAGGATCAATTCCTCAACAACTCCTTTCCAGAACTAACGAACGTGAAATGATTAAACTATTTTTGTTAGGCATTCTTTTGTTGTGAATTCAGGGAAATCCTTCGATTTAAATTTTTATACTTTATAATACTTATTTACTAAATAATAAAATTTTTATTGTTTCTGAGGACACATATATGTCAGAGTTTCAGAATCATTTGCTCAACAGCGCCTTTCCAGAGCTAACGAACCTGAAATGATTACACTGTTTTGGTTAGGCATTCTTTTGCCCCGAATTCTGGGAAGTGCTTCGATTTAAATTTACTTACATTTTTATCCTTTATTATACTTACCTACCAAAAATTTTAAAAAAACAACATATTTTTTATCGTTTTACTAAATACACAAAAAAAGATTTTTCAGTTCGATTCTATGCATAGTTTACAAAGGTTGTTTTCAGCTAATCTTTAAATTTTAATTGTTTCTGATGTCAGATTTTGAGGATCATTTGCTTAACAAATCCTTTCCAAAATTATTAGATCAAACTGGGTTCCATAGTACTTGGAGTGCAAAGGGTCAATTTTATTTTGCTAATTACACCGGGGAAATTTTTTTGTTTGTTTTCTGTTGCATAAAAGAGCTTATAGATACTTTCGCTTTGCTGATTGCAAATCTGCAATCAGTTCCTCTCCACAAACTAGAGTTCTCATGCAATTTATTAATATAGTCTAACACATTATTTTTAAACATTCACTTGAATGAATAATAAGAGTCCCTACTTCTCTGGTGTGTTGGGCGAAGTAGGAAAAATGTGACAATATTATAGCTTATTTGATAATAGTCGAAAAATGTTTACAAATTTTTTTTAGAAATGTTTATAATTATTTTTTTATTATTTTGTTTAATAAGTCACAAAATTTTCGATATGTACGGTATGCAAATTTTCACATCATTTTAAATAACGTAATTTTATAAGACAACATGCAAAATTTGAATGAAATCGGACAAATAGTTCCTCAAAAAACGAATTTTAAATATTTGACTTTCAAAAATCAAGCGATTGGGACCATATCAAACTGATTCTTTTGACCAAATTAACGCAACCATATTTCGTAGATTGAGGTTACCAACTGTAATTTCAGAGTCAGAAATCCAAATTTGACTGGAAAAAAGGCATATTTATTCAGATCGTTTTTGATTCTAATTTTTCATAATAAAATAACGTTGCTCTAATTAGCGTATTTAAAGTCCCCCCAAAACCATTAAAATTAAGTCCTAGTACTTGAGTTCAAAATTTATTCAGGATATTTCGTTTATCTATTAATTTATTTCGCACATTGTACACTAATCAGTTCTTCCTTGAGTGTCTCAAACAAAATGTCTAAATAAAAGAAATAAAAGCATTATTTTTAACGAATATATCTATATCGATCGATATCTATCCATACATCACAACTCTTTTTAAAGTCATCTTTCTTGCATCTTAATTCTTTTTAAGAAATATTGGTAGTCATTGGTATTTCATTCGTCCAACATGCATATTAAATATAAAATAGTTTAAATGCTAGTTTTTTTCTCACTTCCTTTTTATATATAGCGCGGAAGGGGCATTGCTAACAGACTACGGCGATTAGTACATCTCGCATTTTATTAAGCGAAATCTTAATTATTAGGTAATACCATATAGTTTTATTGTTTTTACACAATATCACCAGTTCACCCCAGTTTACGTTCGGGTATCAATTGCATACCTGCCAACTCTCCCGCATTTTGCGGGAGATTTTATTTTCATATTTAAAGTGGTAGTAAATATATACTATTTTTTCTTTTATAAATTTAATTTTTAAATGATTTTGATCACCACTATTCTTAGAAAAATTAAGCTTATATATTAATATGCGTTACTATCATTGTTATCAACTTAATTTTTTTCAAATACAACGTATTTGTTTGCTCAAAATTGAAGTTTTAATTCCATTTTAATACCACTGAGAAAAATGACAATGGAAGTGATTAAAAGGTGGCACGTCTGCAATTGAATACCTGAGAACTTTTACGCATTTGACGTAAAATTTTATTTCTATATTTAAAGTGGTAGTAAAATGCATGCTTTCCATATATTCCTTACATTTATAATCTTTTTTGACCACCACTATTTTTAAAATACTTAAGCATATATACTAATATATATTATTGTCGGGGTATTCCGTTTAAGCGCATTCACAATACAGCGTATATTTTTGCCCAAAGTTGTAAATTTAAATTCCATTTTACTACCACTGGGGAAAAACATCCTCGAAAGAATTACAAGTTGGCAGGTATGCAATTGGTTAAATTAGACAATATATTACAAAAATATAGAATATTTATTATATCAAGTATGATATTAGTATATTATAATAATTAGACCAAATTATTAGACGCACTGTAGTTTTTTTTAATTATTACATGTTTTGCACGAGTTTATATGCAATACCTTTATAGATAAACGTACATGGTTTTTATTCAGGAGATTTTTTATGTACTTCCTACTTGTATTTGTAACTTATTGCATTATAATGGTAATCAATTAATAAACGAACGTAAACAAGTGGAAACCGGTTTAGTATCACCTGATAAGTAAGATATATATATATATATATAAGATTTTTGCACATAAGAATTCTTTCCTTGATTAAACGGTTTCAAAAACTATTACTTAGTAGTAGTAGTAGTTCTTAGTAGTAGTTTCTTTTAAGTTCAACATAATTCACCCAATAATTCTTTATGAAAATCTATTTTATGAATTTTTAATGTTATATTTCACATGCTTAAAGAAACTAGTTTTCAAGAAAAGGTTAAATCATTAGATTTTAAAAAATTTTAATCAATAAAAAAAATTTGATTCTTCACAAATAAAATGCAAAGTTGAAAATAAAACAAAAATTCAGGATAATATTTACCATTCATTGAGCTATGAATAATAATTTTAATTAGGCGTACACAACNATATATATATATATATATATATATATATTCACAGATATATATACACACATATATGTTCATATTCTTTTCTAAATGTAAACTTGGCATCCTTAGTTTCAAGTGTTTTACTCTACAATTAGTTAAAAAGAAAACTCATCTCCATCTATTTACATTTTTCTTCTATTTACACCTTTCAATGTAGAAGCTCTCTAATCTACGCGTAGTGCAAAAAAGATTGAAGAAAGAAAAGAAAAAACTCGTAGAAACAAACCGTTTTGCGGTTGTGTCAATTGGCAGCGAATTTTTAATAGCTGTGGAATTTATTAAGGGGTGGAATTTATTAGAGGGGAATTTATTAGAGGGGTGCTCCAAGGAGGGGGGTGGGAGAGATGGACAGACCTCACGCGGACCGATTATCATTTCCGGCAGACCCAACCCTTTGCGTGATTACAGAGCAATGAACATCACGAAAGTCTGTTTCTATGGACAGGAAATTATTCATTCGGAATTTTGTCCCGACAACCCCCTCGATGAATCTCCGGAGAAATTTGGGGGGGAGGGAGCAACCTTCATTTCCGAAGAATGCTTTTGAAAGACCTTACAGTATGACGATTTGGACTGGCAAGTCAGATTTGACACGTTCATCTATATAGAAAAGGAACATCAAGTCAGTGCTCTGCAAAAATAATAGAAATGTGGAAGGTTGTTGTGAGTGACCTTATGTTGACAAGTGGTGGATGAATTGAAAACGAAAGGTGATTGTGTATGTTTTGGACTAAATTGTGTTTCCTCTTTGGGGTTACTTCTTTGGTAACTTATGTGTGCAATGGAGTTTGTTTTTAATGGGTAATAATGATAAGATGCTCTTCTATACTCCGCTTTAAGATGCTGCATTTAACCATTAACTCCTACACCAGAATGCCTCCACACGGTTTTTTATAAGCAGTCCGCGCAGACTATTTAAAAAGTGAACCAGTTGCACGCATGAATCCAAATTCTTTTTTAAAAGTAATTGAGAGAAATGTATCACATATATTTTAGAAATGAATCTGTAGTGATTGACAAGTAAATAAGACAAACAATCATATTAAAAAACTTTTTAGACATATCGCTCACGGGCTGCAATAGCGACACAACTCAACAAGTTAAGTTTTGAGATAAGTGGGTTTAATGTTTTCATTGCTCAGAGATTCCAACTGCTCCGGACAAGCCAAAATAACTGAAAAAACGGTAACTAACAACAAACTAAATTTTGTAAATATTTGCATACAATTTTACTTGCTTTTTACAAGGTAGAGCATAGCACAACTACAGGTAAAGTGGTGACTAATATAAGCTTACGAATTATTTAGAAATAGTGGTGGATACAAATCTACTAAATTGAATTTATTAAACCAAAAGTCACAATTGATGAGCTACCACTTTAAAATATTAATTTGCTGTCCGGAGCAAGGTGGCATTTCTGATTGCTAAGCAAAATGCATAAGAAATTCTTTCGTTTGCTTAAACCAAAATTATCTTCAAGTTGAATTATGAGTTGTGCTAGTATTGCGGCTGAAGGAATGTGTATTTCCATATTTACACGTGTTCTTAGTTCTAAACACGTGTTTTTTAAGTTGTGCCACTATTGCAGCCCAAGAGCGATGTATTTGCTGTCACAATCTCATTTTTACTAGATTTTCTATTAAATGCTTCTTTCCTAAATTGTTTTCTTTCCTAGTGGTCTGATCGGATTACCTACAGAAAACCGTGTGGAGACTCTCAGTTATAGGAGGCATTTATTTAACACCAATGGTCGGATATAAAGCACTACAGGAAGTGAAACTACTGTAGTCGCTACTTCTTTCGTCGTTTATAGTGTAGTATGCTACTTTTTTAAAAAAGTAGTTTAGGGAGTAGTGCGATATAAAAAAAAGACAGCAGAATGTAGCTATTCCTGACAACTACTTTTAACGTTAGTTTAGAAAAGAAACACTTTGCTAGCTCTACGAATTTTTCAAATTTGATGGGTACAAATCTTCGTGGGTCCCTCAATGGATGCAATGAAAATCACCCTGTGGCTGCAGCCATCACTGCAGCTGAGCGTTAACGGAAATTACATGTTTAAAATCACGTATGACTAATTTTAAACTTGCCACTGCGTAAAATAAGCAGACATTTACTATAAATTTCGTTCCACTTTTACGTGTGAATGCAAATTCGTGAAACATTGATGTTATATCAAAAGGAAGGGGACGTATTTTAGATATACGTAATTTCTTAGAATAAATAAAATAGCATTAAACACTTAACAAAATTGCGAGTAATTGATAATTTCGCGTTTCTTAAATTAAATTCTTGCTGTCAAAAACGGAATAAAAATTGAAGAAATTCAAGAAAAAAAAAATTTTTGGAATTACAAACTGGCGCATGTAAACATGAATAAATATTTTTTAATTATTCCCTTAGATTTAATGTAAGCCAATTTCTTATTCAATGCCCACCAATTTCCATTATGAATATGGGTATAAATTAAGTTCTTCAGCAAAGTATGGCTCCTTCAAATCGCTAATTAGTTACTAAAATTGCATAGTATTTTGTAGTCCCTACACTTAAAAGAAAGTAGTTTTAGTTGTGGTAAACTATATTTCCAACAAAATCATTGTAGCAAGCTACAGAAATAATGTATTTTTTCCGACAACTGATCTACGCAATGGAATTTAACTGTTGAAGGGGAGTAGAGGGATGGAGGGGAATTCGAAATATTCTTTTAATAATAGTTATTAAATTTTCACAAAGGACTAAGTACTTACTTTACCTGACAGTAAAGTTTATCGGACAAATCCTGTAAAATAAAAGGTCATGACCCAATTAGAATGGAAAACTATGAATTCCTTTGTTGTTGTTGTCGGCCATTAAGGAAAGGGGCGTGATTGTTTTTGTTTTCCAGGGGAGCAATCTATGGCCACAAATTTGACTTCTGTCACACTCATACACACATCCTTTCATTCATCCGTGATCATAATTTTGACTTGAACCAGAGAGCGACCAATCTCCAATTCAACACCACCAGAGGGGTTTGTTATGGGAAAATTTAGGAATTTGTTACCCGACAGATTTAACGTGCACCAGTCATCATTTATTACACGGGCAGTCTTCGTCCGCCTGGAGTCGAATTCCCGTTCTTACAAACGTGAGTCGAGAGCCCTGTCAACCAGGCTATCCTTGTCATGAATTCCTTAGAAATATAATTTTAATTGTTTTTTCTGACAAAATTCTATTATGTCAATTCTGCCATCAGCATTTTTTGAAACGTAGCCAGTAATGGTTAAATGCCCCATTTTCGGCAAAATATATCTTAAAGTGAAACAGATAATAAATAATAAAATTTTCCCAAATTTTGATTAAATTCAAAGCTTTACCATGATATAGTTCTAGTCGAATTAATTAAAAACAGTCCCATATGAATGTTATAACTTAAAAAAATATTGAAGCAATAAAGAAGAAAACAATGGAAATAAAAATGAAAATATGGCCACCGATGCCGACGTTTTCAGGAGGTACCAGCTCCGGAAGCCATAGAACAAAACCTGTTCTATTGAGAGAACAGACAAATGTCAAAACGAAGGTTTTGTAAAAGTTCAGGAAGTACAAGAAATACATAAAATCAAATAAGAAAAGAAATTTCAAACAAAATCTTGAGAATATAATACAAAAGCGAAAAAATAAAAACTCACTTTAAGCCGGTCAAACAGCAATTTCCCAAACTAACTAAATGTGAAAAAAACATTTGAAATAAATGAAAACAACACCCTCTATTGAAATTCGCAGCAGGAAAAAAGGATAAAAAATATTGAATATTTTCACCAAAGATATCAACTTGCTCAGGATAGTGGATAAACATTTTCGTGTGGTTGTCTTTTAATGTATGATTCTTGGTCTAGTAAATTCGATTTATAGTTTTTTACACTACTACTTCTAAATAACATAAAGGCTAATGGTGACACGCTACTTTGCTGCAGCTGAATGTCACTGAATTGTAGATCACTGCAGAGTTAAACCTACAATAAATTAACGTGTCTCCTAGGTCCATGCTCCAAAATGTCGCTTAAAAACAAACCATGCCTGTATATCACATATATCAAACCTATAATTACTTACGCGTCTCATGCCTGGTGCAATTACAGTAAAGTAAATTTTAAAAAACTATATGTTTTCCAAACATTAAGTGACATTACGTTTTGAACATTACGTGACGTAGCTGTACGATACCTTGAGGCCATGTGGATAACATGTCTGTCTTCTCGGCTGTTAGAGATGGTAGGCCGCTGAGATCCATATAACCATATAACCGTCATGAACCCATCGATACCATATTCTGCTAACAGTCATGGGATCTCGATCAACGCTACCAGCAATACTTCGGTATGATAAACCGCAATCTCGGTAGGCCACAATTTGACCTCGATTCAACTCAAACATGTGCTGGTAGGCATTTCTCCTTCTTACACGAGGCATAACTAAAACTTTTTTACCCAAGAACAACGCTCAAATTCTATTTCTGTATGAGAAACTTACTGTCAAATCCCTAACCGCGTCTGCTTTGCATGAATACTCTGATAAGCTAATCATTTGCATAAGACAACATGCGTTATCCGTCTTGCAAATTTCACGTTTGTGGTGTCTCGCCTTCATGGAGTAGCAATTTTTACGGCCAGTAGTGTATTTACTAAAAGTTATATTCTGTTTGAGATTATCTTTGGCTTAGTGAAATTTATAATTTTGGGAAAAAATGTTTCAAATTGCTTAAAATTTTCTTTAGATATGACAAAATACGCAAAAAGTAGTATCAACATTAAGTGGTCTACATCTTGGACAGCTCTCCTGACCAAACTATTGGAACCACATCTCCCAGATTGTGACTATCCCTATATTTTAGGGATCAGAAATCTGATTCTGTCTAGAAAAAAACGGGGTGTTAATTCACGGAAAATATATTTTGTGTCTGATTTATTAACTTAAAATATCTTCTGTGCTAAATAATTAGAATATTTGAGGCCCTTTATAATTTTAAGTTATTTTTATTATTATCTTTTATTATTAGAACTTTCTTGAATTTGCAATGTAAAAAATGGGGGTAGTTACGCTTGAATAATTAAATAGTTTGAGTAAACAGGAAAAAAGAAAGATTTGAGTTTCTAATGCATCTCACATTTTTAGTTACATGTAGCATCCTGCAATGCATAATTTAACGTTATCTCTTACCTTTACAAATTTCGATTAAAATTATTATTCAGGCTGGACATTAGCAAGTGTGATTATACAGTGCATTCTAAGTGAACCTATATATTTTCACTTTTTGTTGTTCCACACGTTGAATACCACGCTAATTTTACATGGCTTGCTCGTCATATCACACAGTAAATAACTACAAACTAAATTTGCAAATATAGACAGATTTTGCTAGTGTATAAAAGGTTTAGCATGGCATATATGAAAAAATTGGTGAATTATATATGCCTACGAATTGTTCAAATATAGTGGTGGATAAAAATCTACTAAATTGAATTTATTAAAACAAGAATCACAATAATTAAGTAAATTTTGAATAAATTTTCTGCAATTCCATAAAATAGTTTAAATTTTATAGTTCTATATCATGTTATACGCTGTCAGCCAGCTGTTTTTCATGGCCTATATGAAAGGTCAGTGTCAGCAAGTGGTGGCAGACGCAGCCTAAATGTAATTTCAGTGTCAGCCACCGGTGGTTGACGCGATCTAAATGGAAAGTCCAGTCTCAGCCACCGATGGCTGACGCGGCGCTCGACGTGTAAAGGAATATTGGAGATCAGCTTACAGGAATTCCATGCATTCATTTACAGATTTATGTGCTCAATTTAGGGATATAAACTTTAGTAAAATAGAAGGACTTGTAGCACAATACAGAGAAAGACAACACGAAGAATCATCCGTGGTAACAGTGGGATTCGAACCCGCTACCTCCACGCTTTGCACAGCGTTTGGCTGTATGACATTCATTTAGAGGTGATAAATTTTACATTTCTAGTGATTTGTAACATTTGTTGAATTCAATAAATAATCTCAAGAAACTGAAGCAGTAAGATATTACCTGAGTAAAAACATCATTCACTTCAGAAATAAGCAAATAAGAAATAACAGTCGACATATCTCAAGCGCACAAAAAATGTAGGGACCCACTTTCAAGATTCTGACTGAGAACTGAAGACTCTAAAAGACTCAGGTCCAATAGAAAACCACAAACTAAAATTGCTACATTTTTGGATAACACGTTGAATGCCACGCTAATTTTACATGGCTTGCCCGTCTGGCCACACGGTAAATAACTACAAACTTATCTTTTCCAATGCCCACCTGTGTTAACATTTTTCGTCAACTCAGGCATTTACAGGGCAATTTTGTTGGCCTCTCTTTCATGGGCACCATAGGTGGGCCAACGTTGCTCCCACAGTAAGGACAGGTAGTACATAGAAGGAAAGAGCATTCATGCCTTGCCCGGGATTCAAACCCAGAACATTTCTGACGCAAGGGAATAACTACAAACTAAATTTGCAAATATTAGACGGAGTTTGCTTGCTTTTTAAAAGGTTTAGCATGGCATATCCGAAAAAAGTCAACCAAGAATAACAATTGACAAACTACCACTTTAAAATATATATTTGTTGTACGGAGCCAGTTGGCATCCCTATACGTTCTGATATATGTATTCGTTCATGAGTCAAATTGACGCGTGTTCATAGAAATAGTTATATAAGAAACTTCCGTGAATCTAGTGTTAAAACGATATAAAGTGAAAAATAAAATTTGACTAAATAATTTATTTACAAAGACCGCAAATCAATAGCAGGTTTGCCACTGGAAACTATAAATGCAAAAAGTGCAGACAAATAAAATTCAAAAATTTTTTGAAGTAAATTAAAATTAGAAACTAAATACAGCATGACTTTTTCAGTTAACTATTGAAAGTAATTGTCTTTTTTTTAAAATAAGAATAATTTGAAATGAAAATCATACTGGTAGCTACGGTCGCACAAATATAGCTACAATTAATAAATGAAAATAAATTGAGTTTCAACCACCCTTTAGCTTCTAAGTTGTCTGTGGTATCCATATAGTAGTCTAAAAATAGAATAGATGATGAAGCATTCTAAATATACCCTGGTAGTAAGAAAACGTTATTTAATTTGAAAGGAAATAAAAAAAATTTTATTACTACTCTTTCCGTTTTTGGGCGCAGCTTACAAGATTGGTATGATTTAAGAATGTTATAAAGATATTTATGTTAACAGCATATTATGGTGCACACGAACATTTCAATCAGAGTATCTACAGTGACTTTTAAATCTAATTTAGTAGATTCCATGTTACATTAATGAGATAAAATTACCACTGCGAATTTGATAATTTTGAGCAGCTATTTTTTCAGAATAAAAAAGTTGCAATAAGCGATCCACTGATAGAGCGAAAACCGACCAAAAGCTAAGCTTTTTGCAAAATATAGAATGATAGACATTTAAAAACCAATGCTACCAGAATTTTTGGCAATTCTACCAATATTTAAAAGCTTTACTAACTGAGGATTACTACGGTGTACCTGTCCAGATAGTGCCCTTGGGTGACAGAACTAATAGCTGTAGATTGCAGATCAGTATGAGAGAAGTAACAAAAACTGCAGCAGACAAGATTACACTTACTGAAGACAAAATTACACTTTCAGCGATGCCAAATTCTCCGGATTCAACAAAATATTCTAGAAAGTGGCAAAAAACTACAAACTGAAATTTGCAGATTTTTCGGATATTTTCGCAACCTTTTTAAGTCTCATTAATGCTTAACTGTATTGTTTATTGGAATTAGATACATTTGAACGGCTTCGTCATATAGAAGGACAGCATGAAGATACATCCGGGAAAAAGTGGAATTCGAACCCGCTACGCTTTGCATAGCATTTCGCCGGCAATACCGCTAGGCCAAAGAGACCCCTACTTGACTGTTCGTTCGTCGTTGTAGAACTGGGCATCTTAGGCCTAAATGGCTCTCATCCCCTCCCTGAATGACTGCAACTAAGTGGCCTATCATATAAGCCACTGAATTATTCAGAAGTAGTGGTGAGTATGTATGTAAGTGAGTGGTGAGTAAGGTGAGTATGTATGAATACATACCTGCCAACTTTTAATCCTTTCAAGGATGATTTCTGCCAGTGGTATTAAAAAAAATATAAATTGCAATTACAGGCTGAAAAATACGCTGTATTTCGAACAAGCTTATGCTAACTTTCATAACAGTATTACATATTAATATATATGCTTATTTTTTTCAAAAATGATGGTGAATCAAAATGGTTATATATTAAGTTTATAAATGCAAGGACTATATAGAAAGCATACATTTTACTACCACTTTAAATAAAGAAATAAAATTTTACTCCAAATGCGTATAAGTTGGCACGTATGTATGTATATAAGTGCAGTATATCGATATATAAATATATTTACAATGCAATCTATACGACTTATGAAAGTTATCTACATTTCAAAACTTTAACTATTTCGGCCACTAATAACGACTCAAGCAAATTAAATGACTAAATCAAACGATATTTAAAATCAATTATCAGTTTTAATTGTTCTATATCAGTGTTATATATTTCCATAAAAAATCCTTTTCAAGTATTTTTATAAAATTTTGGAGTCTTCAAATTTATTTTGATATAACGTAATGCAGAAAAATGTTCAGAGAAATGTTTACGCGACAAAAAAGCGTTTAACTTTCTAAGTTGAAATTATGCTTAGGAATTCAAAATAAGATTATGGCTTGCCTTAAAAAACAATTAGAAATTGAGTTTTATAGATATTGGAACAAATTTTAAAATGAACTTAAATAACTAAACTGTAATAAACTTTTTTTTAAACAGAATTAAGCATAAGAACTTATAAGAACAATTTTACTATTTAGTAAGATGAAATAACATAAAAATAAATATTTAAACTTATCTTAGTTTTGTAGTTAAATTCCTTTTAATAGGACTTTAAAGAGCAAACGATGTTTTGCTTGTCGGTCCGTTGAAAGACATATCCTTGATGGTTAAAAAGTTTGGCTTACATACACATAAAGTATGTACAGTGTAAATGTGTATGTACATTGTAAAGTATACATTGTAAATATATATAACTCTTGTACATGCATACATTTATACATTATATGTACTTACATGTTTTGTACATACATGTTTTGTCGATTTACATAGATAAGTGCGTGCATACATATGAACATACACGTACAAACCATATAAGTCTATACATGAATTTTATATGCATAAATATGCACATATATTGTATGTATAAACAAAGTTCCAGCGTACAATGCATGTATATACCTACATTCATATTATGAATATACTTGCGTGTATATGAGTTTAAAATATATCGATGAATGAGCAATTGAATGTATGCTACATATGCATATATACTTCTACATACACACGAACTTACATGCATTGCTCGTACATTAATAAATTATATTTATATACATACGTTCATTCTACGTTCATAAAAATATGTTAACACACACACATATATATATATATACAAGCTGAATGCTTGCATTTTTCGCTGGTTATTCAAGATTTTAATCACAAAAAATAGTCATGACTGATTCATTCATCAATCATTATTCTAAATTTTTGCATAAATTTGCATAATGAATGTTGAATGATGACTAAATTTGCTATAATACTCTTTGGGGTCTCCCTGGCAGAGCTGTATCATACCTGCCAACTTTTAATCCTTTCCATTAAAATTTTCCCAGTGGTATTAAAATGGAATTAAAACTTCAATTTTAAGCAAACAAATACGTTGTATTTGAGAAAACTTAAGTTGACAACCATGTCTTTTTCTTTATTTAAACAAAACTTAGTGCCTAGGCCGCGCAGCGGCCCCTACCCCATTCATCATGAAGATTATATACAGTGAATAAAACATTTTGAATTATGTAACAATGTGGTAACATTATAATAAAGTAACCATGATTAGAAGTATGTACAAACTTGATCGGAGATTTACATTAATTGCCATTGAAAAATTAATACAGCCATGATTAGATGGATATACATGAAATACGAGCTTAATCTGTGAAATTTACATTAATTGCAGTAGAAATTTGGAATTGAGCATTAAAAATTGATGATAGCGTATATACAGAAAATCGGGATTCAAAAACATGAAGATTCTACATAAATTTTGCAAAGCCTTAGTGGCGCCATCTAGCATGCTTTAATGATTTGTGGTAGCCATAAAAAAATCAAGCCGTTTACTTGTGAAATAATAAAACAATGAAAAAATTCAATATGACAAATTGGCGTTTTTACATAACACTAGAAATATTGATGGTAGACTTAAATTAAAAATAAAGA
>NC_092215.1:20477131-20481421 GCF_043381705.1 Parasteatoda tepidariorum
AGCTCCTCTGTATCAAACTGAGTGTAAAACTCTACGAGATCGTCAATATGTTCATGTTCAACTGGTGGAAAGTATTTTTTTGATATCCCACAGATAGCAATGATTTCTTCTAATGACGTGGATTCTTTGCAATGCGACGGTGAATTACGACCAGAGAGTGAGACCTTTCCACCACGAGCTGTTTTATGATACGGCATGACTTGAAAAAACAAAATGGCGGGCTCAAAATCCAGACATCAAAATGGCTAGTTGACAGTATTATCTCTCCCTACTCCAGAATCTGACGAGATCAAAATAAGTATAACTAACCTCGTAAAGTTCAGGATAATCAGCATCAATTAGTCATAACCGGCATCACAAGGGAGAAGAGGACATCAATAGAGCATCATCCTTCAAGACTTCACTGTCGGAACTGATTTTTCATGTCATATATCACCAAGCTGACAACCATGTTAGTAACGCATATTGATATATGTGCTTAATTTCTGTAAGAATAGTGGTGATCAAAATCATTTAAAAATTAAATTTATAAAAGAAAAAATAGTATATATTTATTACCACTTTAAATATGAAAATAAAATCTTCCGGAAAATCCGGAAGAATTGGCAGGTATGCTGTCATTTACTTACACATATACACACATCCTCACAATCCTTTAACTCGCCCCCCTTTTGTATGTATTTCCAAACTGTAAATATTCGTTAGTGTTTATTTTCCCATTGTACTTTAATTTTACCTTTTTCATGTACATTTTTATTACTTATAATTTTGTCATTGCCTAATAATGGCAAAGTGCCATTTTTCTTTTCTCAAGAACTCCATTTGCTTCCCAAACATTAATTTTGTCATGTATGTCTCTAAGTTTAACTTCAAGATAAATGGGAACAGGGCCGTAAGGCCTCAGACGCCCAGTTCCACTACAACGAACGAACGAACGGCAGGTATGCTGTATAGCCCACCACCAAACGTTGTGCTAAGCGTGTAGGTAGCGGGTTGTATCTTCGTGCTATCCATCTCTGTATTGTGCTTTCTATCCTTCTGCATACCCTCCAACTGCTACGGAATATCCGTAGTTTCAGAAATCTTCTTTTCAGACGGTAGCAAAATTAATGTCTTAATATTTGAAAAAAATTAATTTTAGCGTAACTTGTCCACTATTACTTATAAAAGTGCAGGCCATATGGCTAGATTCTTAAGTTCTGATAAAAGTTTTATGAGAGATCCATTTGCTTTAAAAATTTCTACTTTGGTTCGCTACCACTAGAAAGAATTATTTTCAAAATCCTCATAAGTTGGAGGGTATGCTTCTGTTAGACAAAGGCTTATTGAAAAATTGAGCACTCAAGCCTGCAAATGTATGTTATTCAAATAAATAAATACAGCTCTTTCCTGCTGAGATGTCAGCTGCTCCGCTTTCTGAAAAAGTTTTAATAAATTGGTAGCTAAGTCAGGCATGCCTATTTCTCAGATTTCTGTAAAAGTGTAAATAAATTGGTAGCTAAGTCACGCATGCCTAGTGCTCAGATTTCTGTAAAGGTTTTAATAAATTGGTAGCTAGCTGCATAGTAAAATTTCCAGAGTTAGGATAATTACGCCTACTTTTAATATTGTCACCACGAGATTAATGTAATGAAGTTGAATCTCATACGGTAATTTGAATTTTTAATATGTAGTGGTAGAAAAAAATACTCAAAATGAAAAACACTAAAATAAAACTTACCCCTTAATTTCGTTTCCACTAGAAAACATTTTTTACGGAGCGCGGCAAGTTTGCATCGCTGCTTTCGTAGGGAGACTTTTATAATTATTAATAGAAAAATATTCGTATGTTGAACAAGGGGGTCATCTACAAATAATACAAAAGTGATTGGAATCATTCTACCAAATATGTTTCTGAATTTCAGGGCTTTTGAATAATATTGAAAAGAATAATATTGAAAAGAATAATATTAATAAGAAAAACTAATATTTTTTTGTCCAGGAATATTCTGGAAAGGTGAATTTCAGATAGTTTTTGTTTTTTGAAGATGAAGCTAAAAATTTCCGTTAAATTTGAGTTTATCTCTTTAGTATAGTTTATTCAATTACCAATTCAATAATAATAGAATTTATTTAAAGACAATGTTTTGTTGCAGTCATACTTACCTAAAAAATTCGGACTTATAAGAAACTTAGTATTAGTGAAACAATTAAGACTTATAATACACTTAGGATTAGTGAAACAATTAAGACTTATAGGAAATTTAGTATTAGAGAAACAATTTAGAGTTATTTAGTGTTTCAGAAGGTAAAGCGAGGTCTTGCATTAAATTTGTGGCTATCTCTTTAGTACAGTTTATTTAACACATTCACGCCGGGGTGACCCACCGGTGGGTCACGCTAGATTGTCTCATCGGGCGGCGCACCAGAGTAAAAACTGGTAACAAATAAATTTCATTTTTTAGTTTTTTTCCGGGGATAATAAAAATCCATAACTGCCAATTGTTTTTAACGGATGCAATTTTTATATTGAATTGTTTCTTCGCCGTGATAAATTTCCTTACAATGAATTGTTATTGTTGAGAATAGATTAACTCCTCCCGAATATTATCTAATATTGAGATAGTTCTTCTACCAATATTTTCTCTTTTCCGTCCCGCTTTCAGGCGCAACACCCGGCGTGAGCATGTTAATTACCAATTCATAATAATAATGGGATTTATCTAAAGACAATGTTTTGTTGCAGTCATAATTAGCTAAACAATTAATACTTATTTATTAGTGAAACAATTAAGACTTTTAAGAAATTTAGGGAAACAGTTTAGACTTATAAGAAATTTAGTGAAACAATTGAGAATTATTTACTGTTTCTTGAAGATGAAGCGAAATCTTGCATTAAATTTGAGGTTATCCCTGTAGCACTGCTTAATTACCGATTCAATAGTATTGAAATTTGTTTAAAAGCAATGTCTTGTTGCATTCATAATTAGCAAAACATTGAGACTTATTTATTAGTGAAACAATAAGAAGAGAGCAAGACATATAAGAAAGTTTGTATTGGAGATTTATTTATTCCTTTTAAGATAAAGCGAAATCTTTCATCAAATTTCAGTTTATCTCTTTAGTATGGTTTATTTAATTACCAATTCAATAATAATGGAATTCAATTAAAAGCAATGTTTTGCTGCAATCATAATTAGTGAAACAGTTGAGCAATAAATATTAAACTAGATTGTGATTTTCAAGAGAGTATTAATTTTTCAAATAAGCTAATGGCAAGAAATGACTTCAATTGAGATTTAATAAGTAATGATATTTAAAAACTATGAATAGAAACTTAAAATGCGATGTAAAATTTTAAATATGATCTTAAAAATTATTTAAAAAAATTTAATTTATATTTTCTTCTTCTTCTTCAGGAGCCCAACAGCCCTTTGCAGGCCTTGGCTGCCTCAACAGCACGCCTTCTCCAACTCCCTCTGTCCATGGCAACTCCCCTCCAGTTCTTAAGCTTTAGGACTTTGAGGTCGTTTTCGGTGTCGCTGAGCCATCGAGTAGGTGGTCTACCTCTAGAGCGCGACCCCTGAGGGTTCTTGAAGGTGGCAATTTTTACAGGGCTATCTTCAGAGCCTCTCCATATATGTCCGAGCCATCTTAGTCGGTTGCTTCGGATTATCTGCATAATTTGAGGATGTTTATAGAGCCCATAAAGTTCAAAGTTGTACCGTGTTCGCCAACATCCCCCCTCTGGTATGGCACCAAAGATAGTTCTAAGTATCTTTCTTTCAAACGTTTCTATCGGGCGTTGTACGTCAAGGTTTAAAGTCCAGGTTTCGTTTCCGTATAGCAAGACAGGCAGAATGAGTGTCTTATATAATTTTAGTTTTGTTTTTTGGCTAATAAAATTCGATCTTAGTTGACTTTTTAGTCCAAAAAAACATCTGTTGGCCATATTGATTCTATTGTCAATTTCAGGTTTCAGTTTGTTTTGGTCATTGATAATTGTACCAAGATACTTAAATTCTTTAACCTTTTCAAAGGAATGTCCGTTTATCTGCAAAGGTTCACTATAGTTTACAGTTGAGCTTGAAAACTCCATGAATTTGGTCTTGTCTTCGTTAATGGAAAGGCCCATATTTATAGCAGAGGCCTCAAGGGCTTGAAAGGCATCTTTAACAGCCCGTTCTGATCTTCCAATGATATCAATGTCGTCCGCATAAGCGAGGATTTGGAGAGATCTGTTCCAAATAGATCCTCCTCGGTTTAATCCGCTATCCCGAATGCATTTCTCCAATGCCAGGTTAAAAAGCA
>NC_092215.1:20481532-20586482 GCF_043381705.1 Parasteatoda tepidariorum
ATATACACCGAAGAGCCATTACATTATGACCACCCTGCTAATAACATGTAGGACCACCTTTAGTCCTCAAAACTGCTAGCACCCGCCGTGGCATTGATTACACAAGGTACTGATAGGTAGTCAGATGTATCTGGTACCAAGCGCTCACCAACTGGTCCTGCAATTCCCTCACATTGTGAGGGGGTAGCGTGGCAGCCCGAATTTGGTTTTCCAAGTAGGATCATAAATGCTCTACTGGATTAAGGTCAGGTGAATTTGGAGGCCAAGACATGACTTGAAAGTCACTGGAATGTTCCTCTAACCAATCCATGACGATTTGACCCTTATGCCATGATGCATTATCCTGTTGGTAAACACCATCCCCCTCAGGAAAAACTATTGCCATGAATGGATGTACTTAGTCTGCAACTATGTTCAAGTAGCTTACAGACGTCAGGGACTGTTTTATGAGAATTAAGGATCCTAATGTGCCCCATGAAAACATTGTTCCTGGGCTAGAAACCATGAAAACCTGGGCAAGCCCATTGTTATAGATGGAGGGTGGTCATAATGTAATCGCTCCTCGGTGTGTATATATATATATATTACTGTACTAGTATACTAGTAAAATTTAGAAGATTTGTCTTCTAATGAATAACTGTGCTAGTTAAAGTTTAGAAAAAAAATATATAATAGAAGAAAAATATTTCTTATAGGAATGCAAGTTCTGGTTCAATTGGCGATATTTTTGTTTCTTAATATAAATTTATTTTTTTATGCACCCTTTAAATCTAGTAAGGCGCTTATTTAAAAAATTAAACAATGTAAAATAGCAGTATTTTTTAAGTATTTAATTGTATAAAAGGGCCTTTTTTAAGAAATGTGAGTTATGTCATGAATTTTTTTTCATATTGAAATATTAAAATTTTGCCATGCAGTTTTTTTTAATAAATTTGAATTTTATGAATGGGTCACTAAAAAGACATTGATGCATAATATTTTGGTTGACAATTCAACTTATCTTTCAGCAAATCTTAGCTTAAAATTCAGTTGTTCGGCCAAACCTTCCGTCAATTTAGTTTCCATGCCAATGAGAATGAAAACCTTAGAAAATACAGTAGTAATTAAAAAATGTGTGACTTGAGTAAGTACTTTTGTTCCTTATATGTACTTTATTATTAAAGTCTTTATAGTGGTAATTCATTTTATTAGTCTACTTGTATTAAGTGCTAGTTTACTTACAATTAGAGAGATGCCAACTTGCTGCTGACAGGAAATATATATTTTAAAGTGGTAGTTTATCAATTGTGATTCTTGGTATAATAAATGAAATTTAGTAGGTTTTTATACACCGCTATTTCTAAATAATTCGTAGACTTATATAATTCACCACGTTACAATAATTTTGCCATGCTGTACTTATTAAGAAGCAAGCAAAAATAGTCAAATGTTTGCAAAATTTACTTTGTGGTTAATTACCGGTTTTTAAATTATTTTGGCGTGTCCGGAGCAGTTGGCATCTCTGAAATTACTCTTAAATTAGACTCTAGAGCGGTCGCCTTCCAATAAGGAAAACTGGGTTCGAATCCCAGCTATGGCTGGTCGATACGAATTCTACATCCAGCTTGCATAGACCACTGTGCTCATGTAGAAAATATCCACAGTGCTAGACGGATCATGGGTTAGAGTCCTCTTACCATCAGGCTTCCGTGAGAGGTTTTCCTCTCCATGCAACGCAATTGCGGGTTAATTCCATCAAAAAGTCCTCTACAAGTCAAATTACTCCCAACACTTAATCCTGAAGTTCCCTTGTCTTCTGGATTGGATTCCAAATTACAAGGCTACGGAGTTGAACATTAGTATCATAATATCAAAGAAGAAACTATCAAGTATATATGGAAAATATCAAATAAGAGAGCGGGTCGTTAAAGGCAGATGGATTGGAAAATTGCATACGATCCGATGTTTTCATACTAACATACCCAGTAGACATGAAAAAATATTGAGATTTTTCGAATCCTGGTAATGATATAACAACTGAAAATACAAATGTATAGAGGAATTCAATTATTTTACTATCGTAAACGCTTTAAATTTTTATAATGTAAAAACTGTCATCTATTTAAACTATTCGAAGAAAGGTTGTAAGGCATTTTCCCTTTAGTGTACATATCATAAGTACCACTTAGTTCTACCAGATACATTCGTTACTAATATAAATATGCATGCACATGCTCTTTCGATTTAACTCCTTGGGGACGGGTGATTCAGAAAAGCATTCGTACAAAATCAGAATCAAGTTGTAATTAAATAAAAAACGGTAACCTAAATGTAGTCGTTGCTAATTTGACAGACTTACTTTGCTTTTACTTTAATTATTGTTAGTTTAAGGGGTCACAGTACCCTTGCAACAAATTTTTTAAATAAAGGTATAATCATTCATTTTGTGGGTGCTTTACATGCTCATTTAACTTATAATCAATAATTTATCTTCAAAAAATAATTAAACTGTTTTACTTTCTTAAAATTTAAAAAAAATTGAAAAAATCCAGTATTTTTAAATCCCTAAGGCTTTTTTATTTTAACATATTTTCAAAAAATTTTTTTTATTAGTGCTTACAATATTCATCTTAACAACTTTGTGCATTCCATTCATTTGTTGAAATAACTATTAGAATTTTTTTTATTGATTATTTTGCAAAAAAATAGCAAAGAAAGGTTAAAAATTCCTGTTAGGTATATATGCATACCCTCCAACTGCTACGGAATTTCCGTAGTTTCAGAAATCTACTTTTCAGACGGTAGCAAAATCAATGTCTTAATATTTAAAAAAAATTTATTTTAGCGTAACTTGTCCACTATTACTTATAAAAGTGCAGGCCATGGCTAGATTCTTAAGTTCTGATAAAAGTTTTATGAGAGATCCATTTGCTTTAAAAATTTCTACTTTGGTTCGCTACCACTAGAAAGAATTATTTTCAAAATCCTCATAAGTTGGAGGGTATGTATATGACATGTAAAAATTTTAATATCTCATAAAATGCTTATTCCATGCACAGTTTAAATAAGTGTATTATGCTGAAGATAAAAAAGTTTACTTCAAAACCTTATATTAAATAGAAAAAATTCCTTAGGATTAAAACCCGAATTAAGATTAAAACCCGAATTAAGATAAAAATCAGAAATTATCATCTATGAGAAAAAGCACTTTAAAGTCTGTCTGCTGTGCAAGTTTCTGTATTAGGGCAATGTAAAAGCATTCATAACTTTCTTTAAAATGCAGATAGAGGTATGATTTTTTTAGTGCATTTGAACTAATTGTAAGTTTTATTATAAGCAATAAATTTGTTTTGATGTTTTGGTCATTTTTCGGGTACTGTCACCCGTTAATCATTTATATAATCCATGTTAATTCAAAGTATAACTAAATAGTTTTATTTTGAACAAAGTAATGGTGAATTAAATAAATCAAACAATTATAACTCCGCCCACAAATAAACTGCTAAAGAAATACTTTGATTACCAGTTTAATCTTATTACCCTGATTGATACGGTTTTATGCTGGCACGTATTTGTGACAGTCGGCGCGAAAGGGTTAAGTTTTATGAAGACTCACTTTTGAAACTCTGGACATTTTACTGACATTTGCCTTATTTTAAGTGTTTTTATACAATTCTGAAAAACAAGTAATTTGTAAAAAGAAAATTATCTGAAATAATAGAACCATCACAATTTTTTCAAAAAACAATAAATACATAAAAAAAATTTAACATTAATATTAATTTTCAAGTCCAACCATTTTGTTCTTTTTATTGAAAAAAAATGGGCTTGTTCAATTATTCCCAAGGAAATTTACTTATTCTTATAGGTAATTGGAACATGCCGAATCCCGGAATCTAATTCATTTTCTAGTTCCTAGCATTAAAAATTACTTCTTTCAAACCATTGTGGTCACGTATATTTACGTGACGTTTTGTAGACTTTCTAAATAAAATGAAACCTAGACTTATGTGGCATACAAAATAATTCGAAAACCCAGAAAAATCTGCATCAGCAACTGTTTAATGGTATAAATGTAGAATAAGGGAGACGGAAACATCTGAAATCGTTATCTTTCATCACAGTTTAAACGATTCTATGTACTGTTTAATAACAAGGTTCTTGCATGATGTTTTATAGGTAATTTCCGGTTGGAATATACATCTCCGGGTTACAGAATTTTCTGAAAGACGAAAAAGTATTTTGAATTTGTAACATTTAAGCCTGAATAATTTTTATTGTTTAGGTGGAAGGAAAAGTTTCTGAGAAATGGAAAAATATTGGATTTAATTACAATTCTTTAAATGCAAAATATTTATTGCTAAAGATTTCGATAAAACGAGTTTAAAAAAGTTTATGAAAGAAACGTAGATTTTGATAAAAACATGATACTGAAAAATATTTCATTTTC
This sequence comes from Parasteatoda tepidariorum, assembly GCF_043381705.1. Classification (NCBI taxonomy): domain Eukaryota; kingdom Metazoa; phylum Arthropoda; class Arachnida; order Araneae; family Theridiidae; genus Parasteatoda; species Parasteatoda tepidariorum. Next base: position 20,485,962 of record NC_092215.1, read on the forward strand.
ACTTTCGGCATGCTTTCTAGCAGTTTTTAATCTTTTTTACTTAACAGAAAAAGCTATGCTTGAAAAATTCTTGTTAGAAAATATTTGCAAAACTGGCTGTGTTTTTATTATTTATTAAGCAGTTGTAGAATTTATTTATTTATTCAATTTGGCTTAAAAATATGATAGGGCTCTCACTGGTCTTAGAAATTTTAACCCTTTTGAAGGCCGCGGTAAGTATACTTACCACCACGTTTTACCACTTTTAATTTAGGTTTCCATTTTTCAATAACTTCAGCTTTCTTGAAGTGAGTTTGAATAAAATTGGTAACCATTTGTCACTTTTAAGAAACGTATAAAAGTTATAAAATACATAATTCCTTTTGAAGTTTGTAGCATTTAAGGAATTTATTTTATAAATAAAGAAAAATGAAAGTCAGTAAGTTCCTAATAGGTCATGCTAAATATATTTACCACCAAAAAAATGGCATATTTATAAACTAAATGAGTTTTTTTTCTATATCAATTACACTTCTTAAAACAATTTCAATTCCATAAATACTTTAATTTACCTTTACTAGAAATAAAGGGCCCATTAAAGGGTTAAAACGTGAACGTTTATAGGAATCATTTTTACGTTTATAGAAATCATAGAAACGTCATAGAAATCATTCTTTCATCCATAGATCATAATTTTGACATGCAGCAGAGAACGAAAAATCTCACACTTAGTGCCCCAATAGGTATTGATTTGTGATGGGAACATGGAAGACTTTGTAAACCGACAGATTTAGCATTCACCAGTCAACATTTACTACACGGGAAGTCTTTAAACGGCGGGAATCGAACTCACGACCTCTCGGAAATGGGTCCAACGCCGTACCAATCAGGCTGCTCAGACTCTCTATTAATAGTAATTAAACTTAGCAATTTTCTCATACATATTTCTTTCAGTTTACTATTAACCCTTTGGGGACGGGTGATTCATAAAAGCATTTGTACGAAGTCAGAATCAAGATGTAAATAAATAATAAACGGTAGCTTAAATGCAGGCGTTGCTAATTTGACCGACTTACTTTGCTTTGACTTTAATTATTGTTAGTTCAATCATATATATAATCAATGTTAGTTCAAAGTATAACTAAATAATCTTATTTTGAACTAAGTAATGATGAATTAAATAAATCAAACAATTATCACCCCGTCCACAAATAAACTGCTAAAGAACTACTTTGATTACCAGTTTTATCTTTTTACCTTGGTTGATACGGTTTTATGCTGGCACGTATTTGTGACAGTCCGCATGAAAGGGTTAAAGGTGATTACAACAAATCTTTTCGCTGGAAATATGAATAGTTTACAATAATTATTATAATTTTAGTCGCCTGCGACAACTCTGTAGTCTCAATCTATAATCACGTTAACTTAACGTTTCAAAACTTAGGTTACAGCTAACATAAAAAAATTACCACTTATTTTAAAGACTGATGCGCAATCCCGCTCTTTGTAATCCAGATCTGCGAACTTCTTATCTGCCCTATGATTTTTCCAAGGGTAATGAAAGACTTCTTGAAACGCAATTGTAGATAAAATTAACATGTCACAGTTGCTATGGCTTGTACTCATTTACATTATTGTAGCTTGCTCTTATATATAGGATTGATTTATTTGCATTTAGTGGTCGGTAAAATCATATTAAATTATATTTATAAATACAAGAACTAAAAAGAAGTTTATAAGATCCAGTACCACTTCAAATATAAAAGTGAAATACTACGGTAAAGCCGTAGCTGTTGGCAGCTAAGCATCAATTTAATATAAGAAACTCATATTTAATAGGGTAATATCATAGAAAACCCTTTGAAAGATAATTACATATTTGAAAAAAAATCATTGAGGCAGATAAATTTAAAAAAAAGAAACGATTATTCACAGAGAGAGTAATGATTAAACTATACTATATAATGATCCAAGGAAAAAAAAGCACCTGTTTGTACCTAGTTCCAGTTAGTCACGTGATTTTGAAGAACCTTCTTCCTGAAGTATCTAAAGGAACCCCGATTCCCAAGAAGGAGTATAAAGAGTAAACAACAAGAACAATTACTATTGCTTTCCTTTCCTTTCTCGCTGGAAAGTAAGACAGCCTGGACCCTAATGTGTTCTATGTCTTAAGAGCCCTCTTGTATAAATCAGAAGAACATGCGGCCCAAGACACATAACCTGGTGATCAATACGACAAAATGGACTTCCCATCTTTTAAGGATAAATTTTTTTTTTACGTTTTTTCTTTTTCTTCTTCAACTACTAGACTTGAAATTGCTCTCCTATGTTCATTTGAGGCTAGCAATTACTTCCACAGCTCTCTTTTTTTGAGGTTAGAAATTATGTCTGAAAGTGGTTAGATAATTCAGGAAAAGTACTTAACGCTAAATTTCTGGAAGGTAGACGCTAAAGGATTTTCTCCAATCAAATGAAATCTTTCTTATAAGTCTTGAGGAACTGTGATAAAATGTCATTGCAAAATTGCATCTTAACACACTGGCATCATAATAATAGGGCAATATTTTCTTTAAACAAATTAATAGAAAAATTGCATTGACGAAATGTCTGTGCAAGATTGCATCTTTAAACACTCTTGCTTGGCATCATTATAATAACACAGTATTTTTTTTGACAAATTAAATACAAAATTATAACGATCAAATGTCAGTGCAAGATTGCGTCTTAACACACTCTTACCTGGCATCATTATAATAGGGTATCAATTTTTTTTAGCAAATTAGTTTCAAAACTGCTTTGATAAAATGTCAGTGCAAGAGTGCATCTTATCACACTCTTAAAAGGCAACATTTTATTAGGACAGTAATTTAAAAGAAAAACTAATTGAAAAATTGCATTGATGAAATGTCAGTGCAAGATTGCATCTTAGAGCACTCTTGCCTTGCATCATTATAATAGGCAGTAATTTTTAGTTACAAATTAATTGAAAAATGCATCGATAAAATGTCAGTGCAAGATTGCATTTTAAGAGATTCTTGCCTAGCATGCATATATATANTATCTATCTATCTATCTATATATATATAGATATATATATATTAATTTCATTTTAATTTTTGTGTAGTATATTTCATGTCATTTTTCCACCACTATATATCAAAAATTTAAAGTATCGTACGAAATGTAGCTGTATTGCATTAACCTCGTGGTTACTCCAGCGATGCCAACTTGCTCTGGACAGCAAATATATATTTTAAAGTGATAGTTTATTAATTGTGATTCTTGGTTTAATAAATTGAATTTAATAGATTCTTATCCACCACTATTTCTAAATAATTCGTAGGCTTGTATAATTCGCCACTTTATAGTACTTATGTCATGCTACATAACCTTTAAAAAGCAAGAAAAAAAAACTAAAATATTAGCAAAATTTATTTTGTAGTTATTTACCATTTTTTAAAATTATTTTGGCGTGTCCGGAGCAGTTGGTACCTCTGTTACTTTTATAAAAGCTGAACATAATGCTTTTTATTCCACAAGTTTTACTATTAAATTCTCTGCCAATTTTTAAAGCTCTTGTTAAAAGTGGAGCAGTTGGTATCCATGATCAGGGCCGGATTACCCCTTATGGCAGACTGGGACATGGCCTGGGGCCCCCAATGATTAGGGGCCCCTTTGAAATAGATTTTTTGAAAATAAATTAAGAAAAATTAAGAAAAACAATGATTTTTCAAAATGTTATGATTATTTTTTAGTTCTAATTTAATAAAATAGAGTAAAATTTAATTTATTAATATTTATTTTAACTTTAAATATGCTTTCTTAAATGAAAAGATCTGTAAATACTTTTATATTTGAGTAAATAAAAAACATACGAGAAAAAATTTTTAACCTAAGGGCCTCCAAAATTTGAATAGCCTAGGGCTCCGCGTAAGCTTAATCCGCCCTTGTCCGTGATATATATTTACATGCCTGCCAACTACTACGTTTTTTTCAGAAACATTTATTGAGTGCTAGACATTTAAAAACCAAAGCTTTTCGAATTTTCGGAAATTTTGCCAACAATTTAAAAGCCTCACTATGATAGAGCAAAAAATAAGTGGCGTAGCATACGAACTTTTAAATTATTTAAATGTAGTGGTGTGGAAAATAAGTTCGAATGAATAAAAAGTAGCACATTAAAACATAAACTTAGGAACCACTAGAATAAATTTTTAAATTGAATGTTGAAAGTTGGCATCCCTGTATGTAGAGATATATTAGACATTATCTCACTAAAAAGCTCCTGATTCTCATAGGTTAATGTGATCTGAAACTTCTAAACAAACCTCTTAATTTAAATGTTAATAAACTTCTATTTTCAGCACATACAACGTACTTACAAGATACAATGAAATTAATTCGTTGAAGCAATGATTAAATCCACACATTCTTTCAGTAAATAATGAAATATACAAATAATAATATTTGGCGAAGACTACAGTTGACAAATTCCAAACGGTGACAAATCGTTCCTGTTCAGGTCTTCACATGTGGGTTAACACTGATTTCCGAACTTCAGAACATTAATTGAGACTAATTGCATCGACTAGTTGACACACTTTAATGATCCTGGATCTAAGAACGAAAGTATACCAATCCTCTTAACTTGAACTAGAGTAGAAAAAAGTGTCCACTTTTGTTGGTGTACAGACTTCCCTAACTGTCCAAAAGATGGTAACAATAAAATTGTCAGCGAGATTAAGTTCTTCTATGATACTTATTCCACAGAATCTTTCAATCAGGGTCTGAATTAAGGGATCTGCCTCTTCCTTTCTTCAAGATATCCACTTGATTATTAGAACAGTTTCGAACAATGAAAAGAAGTTCCAGGAATCGATCACGGCATCGAAAAAAAAATGGAGTTTTCTATTCTTTACCATTGATTGCCCAGGTAACCTGGGTACGTGCCCCGCAGGCCTTTGTGTGGCAGTTCCTCTTTTACACAATCGCAATCCGAGGAGTTGAGGTACGTTCTGGAATTGATACAAACCTTACTAAAAAGATTTTTTTTCCCTTTCATTTTTGACTTTGCTTGGAGAATTGGAAAGGGTAAAAGAATGCGATGGAAGTGTCACTTTAAATGGGAATACCAGGTCTCTGTAAAGTTTGTTACTTTATGAAATTTTTTTTAAAGAAATAACCAATGCCGAATTCTCAAAAGCTGACTGAAAATTGTGTATAGAATTGCAAAAATGTCTACTGGATTTATTTTTTTATAACTCTCTGAAATGCGCTTAAATATTTTCTTGGCAAGAAGAAATTCTATTATGAATTATATACTATATACATATGAAATCATATACAAGCAAACCTCGCTATAGTAAACATGGTTTATAGGGAACTCCCGGTTATAGTGAACGAAATGTTCTCTCCCGTACCTTGCTAGACACATATAATATTATTTTTTGTGGATATAGTGAAACAAAAGAAAAGAGGAAATTGGTTATTATGAACTTTTTTCTGTCTTGAACTGATTTTTCTTTCTTCATGTTTTAGTAATTTTGAAATTTCTACATAAAGTACATATACCGATTTTTGAAACAATTTATTGAGTGGAATGTAGCCATAAATTTTTTTTCTTGCTTGCTTCTTCTACCTCCGTTTCCCATCCCTAAATAAAAATCATTTTTTGTATGCAAGACAAAGAGTCATAAAAAATAAAAGTTAACAAATTTTTTGTTACTACATATAGTTTCCTATTCACTTTTGTATTTCCTTTCATTGGTTATTTATCTAAATAATGTGTAATAAAAGGGAGCAGTTATAGTGAACCGAATTAAACCGAACCCGGTTATAGTGAACCGAAATTTCGGGCCTTGAAGATGCAATATAACGGGGTTTGTATATTACTGGATCAATATTCCGAAAAAAGAGAAACAAAAAAAGCATTTTAGTATCAACTAACTATTTTTTTTTTCCAATTTAATGAAAGAATGAAACTAATTTACAAATTCAGAGAAAGACACAAAAAGTAAGTAACATTTAAAATTATAATCCAAAATAGAAAAGCGCTTAAAGCAGCTAAATCCAACTTTGTTTTATTTAAATTTATAAAGTCAGAAAAATAATTTTAGCAGAAAACAACAAAAATCTAAGATAGGTGTGTTAGCAGGACAGCACTTCATCAGGGGACACACTGCTCGCTAACACCCAGGAGCCTTTCTGTTCCGAGGCCCCACATTGGAAAATCAAATAAGAAAAAGCAATTAGAAAAATTTAAATGTAAATGCAAAGGAAAATAAATGACAAATAATCTCGAAGTAAGTCTAAATAATGACTAAAAGTGCACAATAGCCGATATTTAAGCCCGCATAAATGCGGACCTATGTGGTGAAATTTAGGATTTTTTGTTCCTGATAGGATTGATTTTTTGTTCCACATAGGTCCATTGTGTAGCGCTATTTCGACGTAAATGAACTACAACAGCAGCAACAAGCACATAGAAGGCAGCACTTTTTAAAAATTTTTACTCATTGAGTGTTTTTCTGCTTTATTTTTTCAAGTTTTTCAAAAAAGGGGTCAGCACTTGATTTATTTCTAAAGTTTACTTGATGATTTGGCAATTTATATTTTATTTTGATGTGGCTTTTCGAACTGTAACTTTATCTTTATTTATTTTTCTTATTTGTGATCTTCTCTTTACTATGTCTTAATTTGTGTACTTTTAGTCTTTATTTAGACTTACTTTAAGTCATTATTTAGACTTACTTTATGATTATTTGTCATTTATTTTTCTTTGCATTTACATTTCAATTTTTCTAACTGCTTTTTCTAATTTGATTTTCCATTATGGGGACTCGGGGCACTGTCAGTTTTTGGTTTCACTTCTGAAAACAGAAAGGCTCCTGTGTGTTAGCTGGCAGTGTGTCCCCTGATAAAGTGCTGTCCTGCTGACACACATATCTTTATTTTTTATAATTTTTGTTGTTTTCTGCTAATTTTGCTTTTCTGACTTTATAAATTATTGTTTTTTTCAGTCATATTAGTTCATAATCATCAGTACTTTAATTAAAAAATCAGAGAGTTACGACAACAGGGGTCACTGTATTTAATTTGGATATAAAAGCTGTAAAAAATTTCATTTATTATCGATACTCTGGGAAACAATAAAGATAACTTCTGACTATTACGGAATTTTCAAAGATTTAGAAAAGATTCTGCCTATTGGTAACAAATGATGTGTATTTATATATATTCTATACATTAGAATTAAATTCTAATTATAGTATTCTTGGTATATTTTAATAAATTAGAATTAAAAGAACTTTGCCCACCTCTTTATTTGAATAATCTAAGTATGCACATAAAGGGTCAGATAGACAAATGGTTATGCTTCTCGAGCAAAGTACTCGAACTACTTATCCAGCCACCACACGGACAGCTGACCTCACAGTGTTGAAATAAACTTAAAGAGAATTCATGAAGGATGGGATATAGAATTTGTTGAGGGGGAGAGGACAAAGGTTTATACATACTTGCCAACTTTTGATCTGTTCCATTATGTTTTTTCTCAGTGGTAGTAACATAGAATTAAAATTTCAATTGTAAGCAAAATATTACGTTATATTTTAGAAGGCTTTAGCTGACAACAATAATAGTAGCGCATATTATTCTATATACTTAATTTTTTTAAAAATAGTGGTGATCAAAATCATTTAAAAAATAGGTTTATAAAAGAAAAAAATAGTATATATTTACTACCACTTTAAATATAAAAATAAAATTTTATGCCAAATGCGTAAAAGTTGACAGGTATGTGTATACAACTTAAATTTTTCTATCTAGACAACTAGCACAATGTTTCGACGCCTTTTTTTTACGTGGAATTGAATAAAACCTCAACTGAGTCGATAAGACTAATAGAGCAAAAGATAGAACTAGTAGATCATTTTTCCAGCTTAAATTAAGTGGATAATTTACTGTGTTAGTTTACAGTTTAGACTTTAAAAAATTGAAATAGAAAAACTTATTAGTAAAAACATGGTGGAAGCTAATTTTATGTTTATCAAAATAATTTTTTAGAATTGCTGTTTTCTTTCCCTACCAGTAGAAAAAACATTAAACCAAAATCTCGCATTGTTTAAGATACGGTCCTGTTCAATATAAATTAGTTAGAGCCCCAGGCGGGGCTGATCAACACCTCCTAGAAAGAACAGGCCTCAGCACGGGTTACCATAAATATCCCTTAGTAGTCCAAACGTAATGACATATTTTGTATTTTCAGCCACTGCGCAGCTTAGTACCCCTAACGTAATGACATCTGTCTTATTTTTCGTCTACTGCGCAGTTAACTTCGTCACATCGGACTACTAAATTCATCCGTGCTGAGGCCTTTCTACTTATAGGAGGTGTTGGGCTGATGCTAAGATAACCACCACATATGAGTATGTGTATGAGGTCCTGTTAAAGACATGGCTGAAACTTAATTACTCCCCCAGTTGAATAATATAATAGAAATTTTCTAGAAATCAACTTGTTTTAGTTTTCAGGAAGCATTATTTTGAAAATCAGACAAAATTCTGAAATTTTGATAGTTGTAGTTTTGAATTTGCTTCATTTTTTATATTAAAGTAGGCTATGAAAAACAAATATTGGGCTATTGAGCATTACCTCCTATATCAGAAAGCTTCCAAAGGGTTTCTTATAAGTAGTCTACATAGACTATTCAAAAAGTGAACCATTTGTGCGTATGAGCCCAAATTCAATTTTAAGGCTAATTGAGAGAAATTTACCATATATATTTGAGAATTGAATCTGTAGTGATTCGAAAGTAAATAAGACAAACCAATCATATTCAAAAGTTAAACAAATGCTTAGACATATATTTGCTACCACTTTGTTATTTTACTCGATTTCTTTTAAATGGCTGTATCGTAAACTTGTTTACCTTCATAGTGGTCAAATCGGACTACTTAAAAGAAACCGTGTGGAAGTATTCCGTTATAGGAGGCGTTGGTTTGAGCTCTTAAAAACGTTTTACCCCATCCCCGGTGGAAAATTTTAATGTTCAGTGTCACTCCTTTAAAAATGAATCATAAGTATGTTTTAAGGAGCTTATCTGCAGAAAGCAACAACATCCTACAGTTTTGTTTCGCTACATAACTACATCGCTGCTTAGGTATAGACATGCACTAATTTCCATGGGTCATTGTTGCTTTCAAGAATTATGCTCTGTCAAAATTCAGTTTTTGGCATTTTTTGTCATAAAAAGCTGGGGAAAAAACAGTGCCAGAATAATTTCTTTACAGAATGCTAAAGTTCAGTTTTGGGACAAGTTCTGAGACCCATAACTTTCCTGAGTTGTAGATGTTTCTAGTAGATATAGCTTTTCAAACTTACCCGAAATTCAAAATCTGAATTTTTTTATTCATCTTTTTTCAAAAAACCATCGTCGCTCAAAAAACAAACAAACTATATCATCTTGTATTTAAATGCATCTACAAACACGTGTAAAAGAAAAATCAATGGGAGCTCTCCGCATTTTTCAGAAAAAACAAACTTGAATATAAATGCTATGTTTAAAATCACATCTCCCCTTTTTTTTGAGACAGTAACGATGGATCTCTTGGATGGCTTAGTAAAAATGGATCAGTCACCCTTCAAAATAAGATAAAATAAAGAGAGTTTTAAGAGCTCTATCTGTAATTAAAAGATATAATTATAGAAGGAAAACAATGAGATATTCGTTTGCTCATACATTTAACCTTCGAGTTATTGTTTTTGTTGTCAATAATTTCTCCAAAATAACGTATGATATTAAATGGATAGTCCAGAACCTATGAAAAAATTGTCATACATCACCATAAACATTTAAGAACTTTATATAATATTTTCTGAGTTGCCCAACCTTTACAAATAGTGCGAAAGGATATAAACTTCTTAAAATTAAATCTCAAAATGTAGAGAATGTTCTCAAAATGTAGAGAATGTTCTTAAAATGTAGAGATATTCAAAATGTAGAGAAAGCACGGAAAAAATTACAGAGCAATTAAAAAAAAGGAGAAGAAAAATAATAAAAATAATAAAAATCCGAAGAAAAAAAAATTCGAAAGAGGGGGAAAAAAATTTATAAAAATCCGGAAAGTAAACGATATAATCTTTTCATCAGCTCACACGATTATAACCGCAAAACGTATATCTATCTATTATAGCATATATATATGTGTGTGTGTGTGTGACAGGTGTAATTCAATTTATTGTTTATAATTTATTTTAGATAAGTAACATAATTATTTCAACTGAAATATATATATAAAAAAAAATTCAATTAAATCAAAAGTTATGCCAATTCAATTTTTTTAAAAATTAAAATGATATTTAAGACTAAAAAATATCATTTTAGTTAAACCACAAAGGCCTACTTTGATATATCAATACAAAATAATATCGATGTTTTCATCTGTTAGCAAACAGAGGAATATGTTTACTATGGGCAAAAATCTTGCTAGAAAAATCAATAGAGAAATGAATCAAATCCCACAAAAATGAGTTGTTGATAAGTATCGATTCATTACCCCGACAATGACAATGATTTCATATCCCCTATTTGGCCTAGATTTCATCATACTACCACCTTGTCTCGCAACTTTATCTCTAATCTTACTGACTTCATTGATAAATGACGCCAAGATCCCATCACTGAGATTGTTCTTCAATTTCATCATTCTGTTGCTAGAAAGGTAACTTATTTCAGCAATTTGTGGGTGAAACGGAATCGGAATGCTTTCTTAGAGGGATATTTTCAACAATTTGTGCCTAAAATATTCTGAAATATTTATTTTGTAATATTTTATGTTTGTAACATGCGTAGAAAAAGCTCAATTAGAATGATTTTTTACCATCTGAATAAAATTCAATTTAACACGCTGAACACAAAGCTAATTTTACATGGTTTGTCCGTTTGGCCAAACGGTTAATATCTACTAACTGAATTTTCAAATTTTGCTAGTTTATTTAGAGGTTTGCATGAGTCATGCAAACCTGCCAACTTTTACACACTTGGCGTGAAATTTTATTATTACATAAAAATAGAATTATAATATAATTTTATTTATTATAATTTTTTTTAATTTTTATAAATAAAATAAATAAAATTATATTATAATTTTATAATAAATAAAATTATAATTTTATAATAAATTTTAAATTATAATATTTAATAATATATTATATTATAAAATTATAAATATAAAATTATAAATATAAAAAATTATAAAATTATAAATTATAATTATAATAAATAAAATTGTATTATAATTTTATTTTTATAAGTGGTAGTAAACATATACTATTTTTTCTTATATAAAGTTATTTTTTAAATGATTTGGATCACCACTATTCTTAAAAAAATTAAGCATATACATTAATATGCGTTACTATCATGATTGTCAGCTGAAGCTTTTTAAAATATAACGTATTTTTTTGTTTACAATTGAAATTTTAAATTAATCTTACTACCACTGGGAAAAAACGTACTGGAACGGATCAAAAATTGGCAGGTATGCAAGACATATCTGAAAACAATTGGTGAATTATATAAGCCTACGAATTGTTCAGATGCAGTGGTGGATAAAAATCTCACTAAATTGAACTTATTAAACCAAAAATCACAATTAATAATCTACCACTTGAAAATATTTATTCGCTGTCCGGAACAAGTTTGCATCTTTGTGTATGTAAATAAAACTATTTTTGTGTGTTCTGTATTACACTAATTTCTTGAACCAATTTTAGTAACGAAAATAAGTAATTAAAAAATTACTCGAATTATGTGTTTCTAATAATCTTGGCTTTGCCGGTCACCGGTGATCCCTGTGGTGCTACGAAAAAACTCAGTACCGGTCACCGGTTACCCCCATGTCTTTCAACATGATAATAATTTATATTCCCAAATTATTTAAAATCACCTTTTGTGCTCTGAAAGATTAAACAATAAGGCCGATCATTTTATTTTGAATTTTCTAATTATATATATATTCTTTGCTCCTTGTTTCTTGCTTTGTTTCATGCTAAAGATATGTTGATTATATGATAGTAATGTTTAAAAAAATTATCTTATAAGGAAAATTTTCAAAAAGTGTGAAGCAGTTCACATCGTAAAATCAGAATTTTCAAGCCTATTTAAAAAAGTGTAATTAATTAATTTAATTAATAACAATTATTTTAAGTATATAAAAATTTTTGTCATTTAATTATTTATTAACAGTTTAAGAAAAAGAAATTGAAAAAGTTCCTTACTCTTAGAAAAAGGGCACAAATTTATATTTTACATACTACTCAATATTATAACGTTTTTTCCTTGGGTCAGTTTTAATCACTTATCAGAAGATTATGTAAAACGTTATTATGTTTGACATGAATTAATTATTTTTTAAGCAAACTTAGTGCTCAAATAATAACGAAAAGTCCAATTTGAATTAATAATTTATTTAAATTATTATTTGTTCTTTATTCAGCAAATATTTTTTAAAATACACTTGTAAAAAAAATTATTATTTTGAAATCTCATATATAATTAGGTTTGGGCAATTCTTTTGTCTTTTCAGCGCATCTCTAAATTTATGCTAAAAATAAAACGTGAAAGCTAGTTTTTTTCCATATAAGACAGTTCTATATTTAAAAAAAATATTTCTAAATACAGAAAGAACAGTTCGAGTAATAACTTAATTAATAATGGTAAATTTGTTTTGTTTACTTGGCTTTCAATTAATTTAAAAAATAAATATTGACGTAATGTTGAGCTTTAACACCGATATTTTTTTTCTTTTGTTGGTCTTAAGAAAAAATGAAGAGTGGAGAAAAAAATTAATTTATTATAGTTATAACAGAAAATACTATTACGCAATGATGAAGAAGGGTACAGTGTAAGTAACAGTAGACTGTAATAATGGTGAAAAACTATAATTTTTACTCTTTATACATAATTGTATCATTAAAAGCGGGTTGAAGCTTCACCTAGCTTCAGATTGGTGGCTACCAGATTTTTTTGGATGTAAAGGTGGCTTGTTCGCAATGCTTTCTACAGAAGCAAAACGATGCATTCGGCCTCAAAACTGTTGATGCAAGCTTGTCTTTGTACCCTCTGATACACAGCATTTGTTGTGGTAGGAATACTTTGATCTTTGAATATATATATATATATATANTCAAATATATGTATAGCCCGTTGACAAAGCATACTTCATTGTCAATACTGTGCTGATTAATTTTATGTTACCAATTTCGAAATTCGTACTTCATGAATCTTGCTTTATACTCTTCAATAAAAAGGAATCACCCATATACAAAAGTGCCTCTTAATAACTTTTATATTCCTGTCATTTTGAAGGATTCAGACAAATAGAGTAATAGAGTTCAGAAAAATAATGTTTCAAAAAACATATCCAAACCTATAGAAAGAGCATTCATAAATCAATATAGGAACAGATTTCCATTATCAAACAAGATGAGATAAAGAAAGGTAAATTATAAGTTCTTCGAAGAAGAAAGACGAAATAAAATTATTGGAAATATTGATTCTATATTTCAAAGGGAAAAATAGTAGCTGTGAACTTTTTGCAATCCCCTGCCCCGAGTGGAACGCGAAAGATTTTATTAAGCAGAATAAATGTATAAAATACTTGAACCGATTTAGAATAGAAAATTTATACTTTTTTTATAAAATATAAGAATCAATCGGCTTTGGAGAAAGCTTTGAATAGATTAATAGATTTCATAGGTCAAGCCTTTATGTGCTATATATATATATATATATATATATATATATATATAATAACAATTGAGGCAAACAAAATTTGATCAACTTTGTCAGTGCTTAGAATCTTCAAGACGCTGTTACGAGTCCTACATGTTTGTTGAGATTCTTTAAAAGGCGCGGTGGCTAGAATCATTGTAAATCGCTTTTTAAATTAAAATCAGTTTTAAATCATTACATTTGCTACCTCCGGTTAAACCAATTAAAGTTGATGGATGAGTTTATTAAGCTTTATCATTAATTATAATAAAAGATGTCAAAATTCTTTACTCCAGACTTCATATATATTTATTATCCGTTTAAATAGAATATGCATCTCAATGTTACGCGATATCCTCACCTTATACAATACAATTTCCCCCTCTCCGTACTCGGCAAGTTTTATCTTACCCTTCACCAGTATATTCCAACTTCTTAAGAATGAGAAATTGTTGCAAGTGGGAAAACTGCGTAATGACACACCCATTCTATTCACAAAAAGTTTCGCATAAAATTTTCAAAAATAATCGCTGCGTTTGATCTGAAGCAGGGGAATCTATTAGGTATCAAAACTATACATTCAGTTATGGCCGCGAGGATCAGAATTTAATAAAATACAACCACCAGTAACTCTTGCAGTACAACAGTTACACAGATGCCAACTGCTCCGGACTAGACATAATATTTAAAAAAGTAATAGAGAATTGAAATTTGCGGATTTTTAGTTAATTTGGCAGACTTTTAAATTGAGCAACACGGCTTACCAGCCTAGTCCTAGTGTTTTGATTTTTTTGGGCACCTGGGCCGCGAAGAGACCCCTATTCCATTCATCTGGAATTTTAACACTGTTTCAGTTGAGCATTGAGGTAAGCAGGCAGTGGAGTTGCTTTTGTGAATGTTTCAAGCACTTTGCTTGAATAACTAAAAAGGAATGAAAAAATAAAATAAGCAGCTTGCTCTAAACTGTGTTTGTTTGATTTTGGAGTTGTTCAGAATTGTATCAGCATGAGGAAGCGTTATTTTCAGAAATGTTGAGGAAATTATTTGTTTTGATAGTTATGGTATGAGGCGTCGGAGGTGAAATATGCAGCTATTTGTCTGTAGTTTTTATTTTTGAAGTAATTTTCAAATTTAAAGATTTCATTAAAATTTGCTATTTTACATTCTATGGCTTTATCGAAAAAATCTGCGTTTAGCTTGTATATATGCTGTGAGCATATATGGCAGTACTTTTACTTTCGTTACTTGTACCGCCGGTACAAGTAAGAAGTACGTACTTTTACTTGTACTTCGTTACTTTGTAAATTTAGTACTTTTACTTGTACTTTCGTTACTTTTTTAGGGAAAAAGTACAAGTATTTGTAACAGAAATATCGAATGAAATCGTTACATTTTTCAAAAACTCGGTAAGCTTTCTAAAAAAAATAAATTAAATTAAAGAAAGTTTTCTGCTGGTCTGGTACCTTGCATCAAATTTAATTGGTTGGAAGAAAAAGCTAGGGAGGAGGCTACAAAAGAATTGGAAAGAATTGTCTTAGCTGAACACCCTGCTATAACTAATAACGTAACAGAAAAAAACCCAGGGATTTTAAATTTTCTAAAGCTCAAAACATCATACCAATCACCAGCGACAGAAGAATTTATGGCATGTATGAGCTCAAATGTCGAAACGGAAAGCATATCAATTTTGAATCGATATCCAATCGTAAAAAAATTATATGTGAAATATAATACTGCAGTACCTTCTAGTGCTCCCGTGGAGCGCTTATTCAGCTTGGATAAGCACGTTCTGAGAAATTCTCGCAGCAGACTCAGTGACACCAATTTCGAAATGCAATTATTTTGCAAATTGAATAAAAATATTAATTAGCAAGTTATTTTCATTCATTTTCGAGTTTTATGCATTTATTTAAATGAAAAAATGTTGGATTTTGTTATTACGTTTTTCAATTTTCTTTTTGAACTTACTAATAATTACTAATAAAAATGCATTAAGACAAAAGTCTTAATGCATTTTTTACTAAATACATTTTTACCTAGTACATTTTTTACTAAAATTATGTTTGTGCGACCTCATCAAAAAACGCCCACTCTAAGAACTTCAGAACTATTTGTGCTATTGAAAACTATTATAATTACTATTTTAACTCTTGAAAACTCGAAGGTATTAATTTAGCCGCTGATACTAAAATTCGTTTACAAATTTTAATTATTCCGTTAGGCAGAAATGTTCAGAAAATGATTTTCTCGCATGACTTCAGCATTAGCTATTGTTACAAATAAAACTGTAGACTGTTCTGTTTCAACTTATACTGCACATTCAATTATTTTTTACTAGCTCAAAGACCACAAAGCTATCTGAAACCCCGCGTTTGCTTTGTTTATGTTTGTGCTTTTAAAAGCGTTTCTATAGAGTAAAAAATTTTTAAATCAATGGTAATTTAAATAAATAAAAATAAGAAACAAAAAATTAAAATCAATAGATAAAATTTCTTTTTCGTGCAAATCCATAAAAAGTTAGATATTAAAATTACATTTGATTTTAAAATTATATTATATGATTATATTATAAAATTATATTATAATATTCTTCCGAATTTAAAAATAAATTAATGTCCATAACTTTCAAAATTAAAAACAATTAAATAAATAACAACAATTTTGCAAAAACATTAAAGAACAGCAGAATATTATTCAATAAAATTTTAGGTTACTTTGAATTTTCGATTTCCTAGAAATGTACTTTTAAATCGTTACTTTTTTTGTTTAGTACTTGTACTTTTCACTTGTTACTTTTCATAATAAGAACTTTTTACTTTTTACTCGTTACTCTTTAAAAGTAACGTTGCCATATATGGCTGTGAGGCTAGCCTGCAGAGATGCCAACTGCTCCGGACACGACAAAATAATTAAAAAAAACGGTAAATAACTACTAACTAAATTTTGCAAATGTTTGACTATTTTTGCTTGCTTTTTAAAAGGTATGGCATGGCTTAAGTACTATAAGTGGTGAATTATATAAGCCTACGAATTGTTTAGAAATAGTGGTGGATCAAAATCTACTAAATTGAATTTATTAAACCAAGAATCACAATTGATAAACTACCACTTTAAATTATATATTTGCTGTCCGGAGCAAGTTGGCATCCCTGAGCCTGCAGCAAAGGGGCGTATAACTTAAACATTTGAATTATTTAGTAGTAGTGGTGCTTAAAATCCCTATTAATCGAATTTATTAAATCGAGTATCACACATTAAAAGACTACCACTCGAAAATATTTATCTGCTGTCCGGAGCAAGTTGGCATCTGCTCTGCAGTAAAGCGATGTTATGATTCCTGAAGCAGACACATCTATTGGATATCAAAACTATCGACGCAATGATGGCCGCGAGAATCAGAATTGAATAAAATACATCCACTAGTAAGTAACTCATGCTACAACAGTTATACCTTGCTAAGATTCCTGGTTTCTTCTTTTCTCGCCTAGGTTTATAAATGGCGTCATAAATGAGAGTAGAGCAAAGCAAAATTATGCATATTCCCCTTCTTTTCAATGATATAAAGAAAACTACACTGGTATTAAAGTGAGGAATAACGAAGGATCAAGCAACATACTTGAACTTGATTACTTGTTTGTTACAAAAGTAATAACGAACTTTTGTTCAGGATTCTTGATAAACTTTTTGACGCTTAATATGCATTGTACGAAACAAAAAGAAAAAATCCGACCACCCTGAATAACTTTTGTTCTATTCATTGAATCTTCACGCTCTAGGATTCAATCTTAATAGTTTGAGAGGGTGACTTCAGATGTGCTTATTAATAAAAGCAGGCTATATTTTAAGTTACAGACACAAAAATGTACTTTCTTTGGATAAACATAGCCTTTTTTTCAACGGAATCCAATTTCTAACCTCCAAAATAAATGGCGTAGCCGTAATTTGGAAATCCCTTCATGATTTTTTTTTTGCATTTTGTTTATTTTGCCATATCTCAAGAACTTAAGATAATTGAAAATTTTTTACTCATAATTATAAAATTCGTCAAGATAATTACGTGCAAAAATAAGTTTTGGTAAATTTTTATTATTTTATTAAATAACAGTTGAAAAGGTTTTGAAGTGTCAGGTATGCAATTTTTGCATCCTCTTAAAGCATCTACTTTTACATGGCAAACTACAAAATTTATCCGATCCAAAATGATTTCGATGAAATTTTGTAATGTGCCATGGGAAATTCGATACTTTAAAAGGATGTTAAAATTGTATACCAATTCAAATTTTTTCTTCTATTATTAAATAATGAAAAATATGAAAAGTAGTACATAGTGACTAAAACTAATTTTTTTGCATGGAATTATCTTTGGATAAATGAATTTTGTAATTGCATACCTGCCAACTTTCACTCTTTCCGAGAATGGATTTTCGGAGTGGTTATAAAACAATAAACGAAAAACAATCTGACTCAACAATATATTTAAATTTTGTTCCCGTTGAAATTCGCTTGTGCAATATCTAATCTAGGAGGTTGTTTGGGGTGCCTGAGGCCGGAACGGCCCTTTACCCCTTCATCTTGTGATGATGTCGATGAGGTTATTCCTTGCGGTTGGAATGAGGATGAGATGATATTAGTAAGATGAGGCTACATCGGTGGAGATGGGCTTGAGTTGAGGCATGAGAGTCATCATTGTGATGGGGAGACCCCATTCAGTAGAGATTGAAGTAGGCTTGTGACTTCATGATTCTTGGGGAGCTCCTGCAGTTCTTTTACTAGTGAGACCAGGCGATGATCTGTGGATGCAGGTGTGTCCTTGGATTGTTGGCTTTTTCCACTGGGACGGGCCTCGCACCCAGTGAAATTGGAGGTGTGGTTCCCGTCGCAGTTACAGCATTTGGCGGGAGAATTTCTGTCTTTTTCACATTGGTAGGAGTAGTGGAAGTCTGCACATTTCATGCATCTCGGCTGATTGGCACAGGAGCGCTGAGTATGTCCGTAGCTTTGACATCTAAAGCACTGGATGGGCCGGCTGCCGCCACGAAATTTCTCGGTAGAGATGGGAATCTGCATGATACTCTGGATGGAATGAGCTTTCTGCTGATTGGCCAATGGAGTAATGACGAGAAAAAGGGGGAGGAGCCTATAGGCTCCACCCACCCTCTTCTTGAACTGGATAATCCTATGTGAAGTGATGCCTGATTTCTCTATTTCTAGAGAAATATCCTCTATTTTGAAGTCGACTGGAAGCCCTCGGATGAGAATCTTAGCAGACTTGGATGGTTGTTCTTCCTTGGGTTCCAAAGTAGTGTCAGTAGTAGGCTCAGGTACTGGGAGGGATTCAGGAGTAGAAGGGCTGTTAGTAGTCTTTGTGATGATTCCATGAGTTTGCTTCTTCTTCTTCTTCCTTTTTCTCCTCTTGGCAGGCTGTTCTATCTGGTTATGAGTCTGGGGCTCAGTTTCTGAGGCCGAGGCCTCTTCACTAAGCTCCGAGTTGTTTTCCGGTACTAAAGAGTTGGTTTCGGAAGAAGTAACTATCTCTGAGGCTTCCTTCGGCTTATCTGGTTGGTTCAGCGTGACTGTTTCCATAGGCATGATTTCCTTATCAGACTCCTCAGGGAATAGTTCATTTCTTCTGATGTTGAGAGCTTTCACTTTAAATTCAAGTAATTAGGATGGCTTTTCTCCTTTTGATATTTGTCGTTTCATTAATCCTTCAATGATCTCAATTTGTCTATCAATGATTCCTTTAGTGAGGCACTGATTAGCAAATGTAGAGCAGAACTCCTATCGTTCTTCGTCAGTTTCCAGCATAGCAAATCTTTCACGAGGATCGGGTTGCTGCACGGGCCTTTCGGTCCGCCGCTTCCCACCTCGCGAAAAACGTTGATAAGACATGGTGCGCACAAAGCTAGTTTTAACACAACCGCACTCTGCAGAGGCTTGAGTCGAACTGGTGAGGTCGCTTGTGCAAGGATTATTATGCTTTCATATATTTATTATAATTAATTATATGTAGTGGTGGTCAAATTCATTTGTAATTATCATTATAATTCAAAAAGTTAATTAGAATAAACTGAGTATTGCTAACACTTTAAATATGAAAATAAAATCTTACGGAAAATCCGGAAGAGTTGGCAGGTATGTAATTGTGAGCAAAAATTTTTCAATTCGTAGCATAAATAGTAAAATTAACATCAAGAGGTCCCAACTTTGGATCGCTCTTCTATGGGGACCATTTTCCCCAGATTGTGGCTTCTCCCAATACTTTGAGAGTCAAAACTCCGAATCGTTCGAAAAAAAATGCTATATTTTTTAAGGGAAAGTACGTTTTTTCTTTTTTTACTGATTTCGTAACTTTAAAACTTGTCTTTACTAATATTTAGCATATTTGAGGTCACCTCCCCGTACTTCATACCCTCCAACTTATGAAGATTTTGAAAATAATTCTTTCTAGTGGTAGCGAACCAAAGTAGAAATTTTTAAAGCAAATGGATCTTTCATGAAACTTTTATCAGAACTTAAGAATCTAGCCATATGGCCTGGACTTTTATAAGTAATAGTGGACAAGTTACGCTAAAATTAATTTTTTTTAAATATTAAGACATTAATTTTGCTACCGTCTGAAAAGAAGATTTCTGAAACTACGGAAATTCCGTAGCAGTTGGAGGGTATGGTACTTTATAGGATTGAGTCTTAGAATGTGAAAATCCGATTATTAACACGTTGAATGCCATGGAGGTCACCGGTTACCGTCACTGCGTTTGCTCGTAGCGCCACGGGGGTCACCGGTGACCGAAGCCAAGATTATTAGAAACACATAATTCGAGTAAATTTTTAATATTTTTAGATTATTATTGTTACTAAAATGGTTTGAATAAATTAATGCGATATGAAACACACAAAAATAGTTTTATTTATATACACAGAGATGCCAACTTGCTCCAGACAGCGAATAAATATTTTCAAGTGGTAGTTTATTCATTGTGATTCTTGGCTTAATAAATTCAATTTAGTAGATTTTTATCCACCACTAATTCTAAGCAATTCGTAGGTTTATATAATTCACCGCTATTTTTAGTTATACATTCCTGCCAACTTTTACGCATTTGGCTTAAAATTTTATTTCTATATTTAAAGTGGTAGTAAAACACATGCTTTTTTTATATTCCTCGTATTTATAAACATAATTTTAATCCTTTTGAGCACCACTATTTCAAAAAAAATTAAGCATATATATAATTATGTAATACTGTTATAGTAGTCCGCATACGCTCCTTCAAAATGCAGTGTATGTTTCTGCCTAAAATTGTAATTTAAATTCAATTTTACTACCACAGTTGAAAATCATCCTAGAAAGGATTAAAAGTTGGCAGGTATAGACATGTCATACTAAACCTTTTAAAAAAACTAGCAAAATCTGTCTATAATATTTTCAAAATTAGTTTGTAGTTATTTACCGTTGTGGGCAGACGGGCAAGCAATGTAAAATTAGTGTGGCATTCAACGTGTTAAATAAAAAGTTATTCAGGGTGGACCGTTTTTTTGACGCCCTGTGCGTCCGTTGTTTCAGAAATTTTCTTTCCTTGTCATAGCAAGGGTGATGCATAGATATTTTAACAATCTAGAATTAAAAAAAAATTGTCTGCTACGAAACACAAGCAACTGATACATATAAAATCACAGACAGACGTTCATTTAAGTTCTAACAATTTTTTTAGTTATCTGTTTGATTTAAAATAGTTCTGCTTTAGTTTACTACCATTGGAAAAATAATAATTTGGGAATACAAAGATTCCGTAGTAGTTGGAGTCTCTGAGAACAAGGTTATTTCACTTTTTAATCTAGAATTTTCATAATTGGCAGGAAAAACGACGTTCGATAAAATTTTGTGTACCTTTTAATAGATTGTTCAGGTAGCTCAACTTAGAAGACGAGCTTCCTTTCAATAAGTTTCTACTTTAATCAAAAAGACTTACTGATATAAATCTGATGATCTACGATAACTTTAATGAATGAGTTTTTATTAAAATAATGGTAATAATGATTACGCAGTTTTTTTTAATAAAATTTACATAGCTGTTAACAAAGATGCCCGGTAGTCTTAGCTTCTCACAATGTGTCGTCTTAGCTCCTAGTGATCGCGATGTAAAAAATTAAGGATATGCTCAAGTAATTTTACCTTTGCATTCTTTTGAAACTCTGACTGCACGGTTTCCGTGTCATATTTGTTAAAATTGTCAGCATTTAGTGATGCTCAAAATTATTGCAAAAAGAGTTTGCTTACATCAGAAATAATATCGTCTCGCATAAAATGCACTACCACTTTAAATATTCAAGAAAATTCTTTCGATAAGAAAGTGAGAAGTTTGCTTGGGAGAACAGGATTACTTAAACCTCGCAGGATGCTCTAACAGTTCCGCTTTCTGTGAAAGTTATACTAAATTTGCAGGTTCATCCAACTACTGCAATTTTTGCAAAGTAGTTTAGAAATGGGAAGACATTTAAAACCATATCTTTCTGAATTTTTGATAATTTTGCCAACTTTTAATCCCTTCCATTATCATTTTTCCCAGTGGTATTAAAAGGGAATTAAAACTTCAACTTTAAGCAAACAAATACGTTGTATTTGAAAAAAATTAAGTTGACAACCACGATAGTAACGCATATTAATATATAAGCTTAATTTTTGTAAGAATAGTGGTGATCAAAATCATTTAAAACTTAAATTTATAAAAGAAAAAATAGTATATATTTACTACCACTTTAAATATGAAAATAAAATCTCCCGCAAAATGCGGGAGAGTTGGCAGGTATGCTAGCCTCTCCATATAAGAGCTGCAATCAAATGGAGTTGCGGATGAACTTTTAAATCATTTCTGTGTAATGGTGGTGAAAATAAGTTTAAATGAATAAAAAATAATACATAAAAACCTCTAGAATAAATGTTACGGCACCTTTTAATAGATTTTTCAGGTATCTCAATTTAGTAGTTGAACTTTCTTTCTAAAAGTTTACGGTGAAACACATAGATAAATAGACAATTTTAATGAATCGTTGGGCGACAATTTTAATGAATAAGTTTCTATTAAAATA
Source organism: Parasteatoda tepidariorum (assembly GCF_043381705.1). Classification (NCBI taxonomy): domain Eukaryota; kingdom Metazoa; phylum Arthropoda; class Arachnida; order Araneae; family Theridiidae; genus Parasteatoda; species Parasteatoda tepidariorum. The sequence continues at coordinate 20,508,805 of NC_092215.1, forward strand.
ATGGTAATAAATGATAACACAGTTTTTTTAAAAAATTTACATGGCTGTTAACAAAGATACCACCCCGCTAGTCTTACAGAGATGCCAACTTGCTCCGGACAGCAAATATATATCTTAAAGTGGTAGTTTGTAAATTGTGATTCTCGGTTTAATAAATTCAATTTAGTAGATTTTTATCCACCACTATTTCTAAACAATTCGTAGACTTATACAATTCACCACTTTATCATACCTATGTCATGCTATACCATTTAAAAAACAAGCAAAGATAGACAAATATTTGCAAAATCTACTTTGTAGTTATCTACCGTTTTTTTAATTATTTTGGCGTGTCCGGAGCAGTTGGCATCTCTGGTCTTAACTCTCGCAACGTGTCGTCTTAGCTCCTAGTGATCGCGATGTAAAAAATTAAGGCTATGCTTAAATAATTATACCTTAGCATTCACTTAAAACTTTGACTGCACGGTTTCCGTACCATATATTGTACCGTTTACATATAATGATTGTCAAAATTATTATAAGTGGAATTTGTTTATATCAGAAATGAAATCGTGTCACATAAAATTCACTACCACTTTAAATATTCAAGAAAATTCTGGCGATAAAAACGGAGATGCCAACAGCTCCGGACACGCCAAAATAATTAAAAAAAACGGTAAATAACTTCATAGTAAATTTTGCAAATATTTGACTATTTTTGCTTGCTTTTTAAAAGGTATGGCATGATATAAGCACTATAAAGTGGTGAATTATATAAGCCTACAAATTATTTAGAAATAGTGGTGGATAAAAATCAACAAAATTTTATTTATTAAACCAGGAATCACAATTGATAAACTACCACTTTAAAATATACATTTGCTGTCCGGAGCAAGTGGGCATCCCTGTAAAAAGAGAAAAGTTTATTTAGGGGAACTGGATTACTTAAATCTCGCAGGATGCTCCAATCGCTTTGCTTCCCACTTAATTTGTACTAAATTTGCAAGCCTGCCAACTACTGCACTTTGTGCAAAATAGTTTATAAATAAGTAGATATTTAAACTAAAGTTTTCAGAATTATTGGTAATTTTGCCAACGTGTTAAAAGCCTCTCCTCAAAAGAGCTGGAATCAAATGGCGTTGTGAATGAACTTTTAAATCATTTATGTGCAGTGGTGTGGAAAATGAGTTTAAATGAAGAAAAAAATTATACATTAAAACATAAACCTCTAGAATAAATTTTTTGGAGCCCTCTACTTCTGATGTACATTTAAGGGTAAATACCCTATATAAAAAACCTTTTGCATCATTCCTTGTATAATGGGGTGTTTCATTCGAGGACAGTATTTTCTGGTATATATCATACGTAGTACCTAATAATATATCATAAGTGGTACCTAATATATCATAAGTGGTACCTAATATATCATAAGTGGTACATAATATATCACTTAACTAAGAATTCATAATCTACTATTACTACTGCTAATGTGTTTCTTTTCTAAAAATTTCAACCAAGATTCATTACACCAAAAAAATTAAGTGTGGTACTTTAAATCACTAATTATGCTACCACTTAAAACATATGAGTGCAATTGTTATAAGTCGGAGAAGTTGGCTTTGCTATTTGAGGGAGGAGATCCGGCTACATCAGGATTTAAAAGCAGCTTGTATTTGGGTCAAATACGAGCTAAGTAAATCATTAATTATGCTACCACTTAAAATATATGTGTGAAATTGCTAAATGCAGAAAACGGTGCAGTTGTTATGCGTGTGCTGTGCAGCTTGCACTAGTTGAAAGCAACTTGAAATTGGATGAAATACGCGCTATTTACAGGGATGCCAACTGCTCCGCTTTCTGGAATAGTTTTAATAAAGTGGTAGGAAGTTATATAGTAAAATTCGTTAAAGAAAGATAGTTACGCTTACTTTTTAATCGAGTAACCAGTGGATTGATGAGATAAGGTTGCATTTAATATGATACTTATAATTTTTGATATTTAGTGGTGAAAACATTACTTAAAATGAAAAATACAAAACTAAAAGTAACTCGAATTTCGCTACCACTTGAAAATATTATTTTACAAAGTGGAGCAAGTTGGTATCCCTGTAGTTATTGAAGCATTACTGATTGATCTTCTGTTCAGAAAGCAAAATCATATCTCTTTCTCTCATTTCGAAGAACCGTTAAGCTATTCAATAACTTGCTAAGAAAAATTTAAAACGCAAAGTGGCATTCTACTGAGAATGCAGAAACAAGTCTTTTTTACCTATTTCCGACAACGGTATTGCAAAATACGTCAATATTAAAATTAACATCAAGGGATATGGGAATCAGAAATCTGAATCCATTGAAAAAAAGTTATGTTTATTGAGAGAAAGTCGGTTTTTGCGTCTGATTTAGTAACTTAAAATATCACCTGCAGTAATTAATTAGCATATTTTAGGTCGGCCCCTTGAACCATTAAGAGTGAGTCCTAGAACGAGAAGATCCGATCATTAGATCAAATGTTATTCAGGGTGATCCTTTTTTTTGTCACACTGTACGTCTATAAGTGATAGAAACTTGATCAATGGGAAGATTTTTTTAAGGACAGTTGATGGACGGTCATGAGAGTTAAGAAATTGACTACTAAGAAGAATTATCTAACTTTAATAGTCACAAGGGACACAGTTATGTACCTGAATATACCTGAACTCTTATGCTATATAATAAAAAATAAACATTTATAAAGACACTTGATGGACGGTCATGAGAGTTAAGAAATTGACTACTAAGAAGAAATATCTAACTTTAATAGTCACAAGGGACACAGTTATATGCCTGAATATACCTGAACTCTTATGTTACAGAATAAAAAATAAACTTTTATAAAGACACTCGATGGACGGTCATGAGAGTTAAGAAATTGACTACTAAGAAGAAATATCTAACTTTAATAGTCACAATGGACACAGTTATATACCTGAACTCTTATGTTACGGAATGAAAAATAAACTTTTATAAAGACACTTGATGGACGGTCATGAGAGTTAAGAAATTGACTACTAAGAAGAAATATCTAACTTTAATAGTCACAATGGACACAGTTATATTCCTGAACTCTTATGTTACGGAATAAAAAATAAACTTTTATAAAGACACTTGATGGACGGTCATGAGAGTTAAGAAATTGACTACTAAGAAGAAATATCTAACTTTAATAGTCACAATGGACACAGTTATGTACCTGAATATATTTGAACTCTTACGTTACATAATAAAAAATAAACTTTCATAAAGACACTTGAGAGACGTTCATGAGAGTTTAAAACATGAAAATATAAAACAAAAAATTTAATTATCGCTTGGAGTCTCAATGGAATCAGCTGATACCTAAATATGACTATTTATTACAAAATAAATGAACCTTTAAAAAAATCTGAGATTCAATAGACATTCATAAGCTTTTAAAACTTGACCACTGAGAAAAAGGGCATGTCAAGAAAAAAATAATAGGAATTCCATTTTCAAATTTTTTGGGGTCTCTTTGGACCCTGTACATGTCTTCCTGAGTGCAAAGTGTCTTTAAATTTTTTGTAAAATTGTGTTAATTTTCGGAGACTACCGAATCGATTTTCCTTTTTGCATTAAAATATCGTATCGAAATGTTTTGTCATCCCAAGTCAAAATTTTTGATGGTTTTCCGTGGATGAACCAACATAATCTTGATGATAATCATTAATAATTCAATCATGAACCATTCTATTTTTGATGGTAACTATCATAAATGACCATCATCTCAATGTACGGTCCAACATAAGAATAGCAACTTGTTTTGATGTTTATTTTAAGTGGAACCATCACGAATTTCGGTCATAGTATCTTAGAAATCAACTGTTGGAACGATCATGATCACCCATCATCCCAATGTTGGAATTTAGACTTATTTATGATGGTTCAGCATAAAAAAAACCCAAATTGTTTTGATGGTATATTTCAGAAAACCAACAAGAATTCCCATTAAACTATCAGGAAAATGTATAGTTGGAACCATCATAAACCATCACGGATTATTGGTCTATGAGAGTCAAACTTTTCTTGATGGTTAACCATTGATTTACCATTAGGTAGCATTTACCATCACGGAATGATGGAAGTTTGTTGGCATATCAGAACTATGAACGCATAATGGAAAATGTTGGATGATGGTGATCATCAAATGATGTTGGACTATCATGAATCGCACTGAAACCAACACAAACCCTCCAAATTTTTGGATGGGACCATCAAAAATTTTGACTTGGGATTAATAGTGACAATTTAAAGTTAGGTTGATATTGAGAATTGCACTACTTTCAAAACGTAGCTTAGTAAGTCTATAAGCATTTTCTTAACTCATATGCTCGAATCCCGATTGAGGTCAATTGTTTTCTGCCGGCGTCATAAGCATACCATGCCAGCATAAAATTTTATTTATATACTTAAAGTGGCAGTAAAATTCATGCTGTCTATATATTCCTTGCATTTATAAACTTAATTTATAATCTTTTTAACCACCACTATTTTTATAAAAGTTAAGCTTATATAGTAATATGTAATGCTGTCACGGTAGTCCACGATAACTTTTCCAAAATACAACGTAAATTTCTGCCTAAAATTGTAATTTAAATTCAATTTTACTACCACTGGGGAAAATCATCCTCGAAAGGATTAAAAGTTGGCAGGTATGCATAAGCAAGGGCACCCTTCATCCAGAATGTTTTAGACATATTTTATTAACATTAGATTCCTGAGTATGCTTATTTTTGTAACAATATTTTATTTAGTATCATTATCATTTGTGAAAATACCTTATTATTAAAATATTTTATGCGGTGCATAATGCATTGGTTAAACCAACGCCTCCTACATCTGAAATCCTCCACACGGTTTCTTATAAATAATCCAATCTTACCACTATGAAAGTAAACCAGTTTACGATACAACCATTTAATAGAAATCTAGTAAAAATAAGAAAGGGGTAGTAAATATGCGTCTAAAATCTAAATTTTTTTAAATTTATGAATATGATTGGTTTGTCTTATTTACTTGTCAACTACTAGAAATTCAGTTTTCAAATAAATATGATAAATTTCTCTCAATTACCTTTAAAATTAAACTTGGGTTGAAATTTGGTTTGAAAATGATCATGAGCACAACTGGTTCACTGTTTAAATAGTCTGCGCAGACTACTTTTAATAAACCATGTGGAGGCTTTCTGGTGTAGGAGGTGATGGTTAAACATAAGCATAATTCACAATAATATCATGAATGGGTGATAAAAAAAATGAGGATACTCTTGAAATATGAGTTTAAATTTTTAGAATAATTTGAATAATTTCACCATTCCATCTAACAATTTTTGTGAAATAAGTTCTCCAGTGATATACCATTAAAAGAGACATTATAAAAGTAGATAGTATAGTATTTTTATAAAAGTTGAAAGTATACAGCAAACTTTTATCAGAATATGGCTGTTTGTATATTTGACCATATGTATGTTTGTTTAAATTATTTATGTATAGTCCAAGGCCAAATTCCTTTAATTACAATATATTATTAAATTAGTACATTACATTTATTACCAAAATACAGTATTTTCTGAAATTTCGGAAAAATCCTTAGTTGTAGCAGAATATACAGGATTGCAAGGGCGATTAAAAAGATAACGGTGCGGCTTAATAGAGTTAAAAATAGTATTAAAATTAGCTTTTTTATCGAAAAAATTTTTTTCGGTTCACTTTTAACTAGATTTACGGGACGCGTCATTTTGACTCATTTCGAGTTTTGTAAGGAAAAGAACAAAACTCGTTTGAAGTTTTATTTTATCTCTTGTAATGACTTTTATCAATTGATCGAGGTAAATATATATTGAAGTCTATTTTCTTCAAAAGCGTTGAAATATTGAAATTCTCTTTGTGGTATACCTATATCTACGGATATGCGTCAATTTGACGCGATCGTAATTTCGACAAAATTTTTAGTAAACATACAAACATCGTATCTATAATAAATAGGAATGTGCCGACAATACTTCGATCCGTTATCCGGTATCGTTATCTCAAATAAAACAAGCGATAAACAACTGTTGCCGATAAGCAATAATCGAAAGAATAAATGTAGAATTTTAATTGATGTCAGAGTGTCAGATTTTGAAGGTTTCAGTTGCTTAGTTCGAGAATTAAAAAATAAAATACTAGAATATTTCATAAATATCTATCTCATATTTTCATTTTTTTTCTTATAGTATATAATTACAATACTTCCTAAGTGCAGAGATGCCAACTGCTCCGGACGCACCAAAATAAAAAAAAGAAAAAGAAAAACTTTAAATAACTACTAAGTAAATTTTGAAAATATAAAGGGGTGAATTATATAAGCCTACGAATTATTTAGAAATAGTGGTGGATAAAAATCAACTAAATTGAAATTAATAAACCAAGAATCACAATTGATAAACTACCACTTTAAAATATATATTTGCTGTCGCAAGTTGGCCTCTCTGTAAGTGCTGTTATACGTATTCCAGAGATGCCAACTTGCTCCGGACAGCAAATATATATTTTGAAGTGGTAGTATTGCAATTGTGATTCTTGGTTTAATAAATTCAATTTAGTAGATTTTTATCCACCACTAACCACTATTTCTAAATAATTCGTAGGCTTATATAATTCACCACTTTATAGTACCTATGTCATGCTATACCTTTCATTAAGCAAGCAAAAATAGTCAAACATTTGTAAAATTTAATTTGCAGTTACTTACCGTTTTTTTAATTATTTTTGCGTGTCCGGAGCAGTTGGCATCTCTGGTATTCGTTCATGCGTCAAATTGAAACAAAAATCGTAGTAGTAGTTACGGTTGAATAAGTAAAGAGATAAAAAATAAAGAAAAATCAATTGAACTTCTGCCACTTTTTATATTTTTGGTCGCTTGATTCATTCCTTAGTATACTTTTCACAAGGGATACAACAAGAGGCAAAAAATGCAAAAACTGGTAGAAACTCAATTCATTTTTTATTTACCTGTATATTTTATTCTATTTTTATTCTTAAATCAAACAATTCTGCAAAGCATTCTGTGCTTTCGCATTCTATAGTAAACTGAAAATTATATTGAATATTGCTAATTTTAATCTCTTTTAATAAAGTTTTGAATTTTTTAATACACCACTTTTTACATTTTCAGTCGCCCGTGGCAACCCTGTCTCACCATCACCTCCTACATTAGAAAGCTTCCACACGGTGTTTTATAAGTAGTCTGCGCAGACTGTTTTAAAAGTGAACTAGTTGTGCGCATGAACCCAAATTCTATTTTTAATAGTACTTGAGTGAAATTTATCATATATATTTGAGAACTGAATCTGTGGTGGTAGATAAGTAAATAATACAGACAAATTATGTAAATTTAAAAATTAAAACAATTTTCAGACATATATTTACTACCACTTTCTTATTTTTACTAGAAGTTCTATTAAATGGCTCTTTCGTAAACTGGTTTTCCTTCATATTGATCTTATCGGACTACCTATAAGAAACCGTGTTGTGGCTTTCAGTTGTAGGAGGCGTTGGTCTCACCCAATACGTACTACTGTGATGAGAATGCAATATTTTGTAGTGATGAATGATGAAACTTTTTGAACATAAGTGGTTTAAGCCAGTTAAAAAATTTTTAGCGTTGGCTTCTACTTCTGGTATGGTCTAAAATACAGTCATAACATTATATTAAATCAAAATTTAAACATCTTTTTTATTTACATATTAAGATGAACACAATGTCTTGTTTTTTCAAGATAAATTTAAGGAACAAAATAATTGTGTTTACAGTACCATTAAAAAAAATATTTGGGGAAACGTTATCTTGTAAGTGGATTTAGATTTTTTTCTGAAGATAAGCTGAAAAATATTTTTTTATCACTCATTTCGATTAATTGATAAAAATTTTAGTAACCATATTTAAAAAAATACATTGCTATTCCTTATAATTAAATATAAATTCATCGTTATTTTTTTTAAAGAAATATTTATAAAAAATTCCTTCAGAAAGAATATGGGCCTTTCATTTCTGCAATAATTCAATGTGTTGCGGAAGAACTGGATCTCTGTATTAGTTAAAATATTTTGTAGATTTCTCAGAAATTTTTTACAAGTGTTTTCTGTTTGAACCTAATAATTTTTACACTGATTAAAACAGGTTTTTAGTAGTAATTATTGAAGTAATTATAGAAGTAAATGATTTTATTGAAGTGATATTGTAGATATAGTCACTTAATTCTCTTCCATTATCACTTAAAACACATAGAGGTAACCAGCAGTTCTGAGATAAGTATGTTTCAACTATTTAAATGTAATGGTAGTTGAAATTATATTAAAACAATTTTGCTAAAGCAGGAATCAATCGTGACACTTTTGCTACCAAATTAAACATTAAAAAAATATCCTCTATAAACTCCGGGCAGATTGCATGGATGCCAACTGATCCGCTTTCTGGAATAGTTTCAATAAAGTGGTAGCAAATTATACAGTAAAATTCGTTAGAGAAGGATAGTTACTCCCACTTTTTAATGGAGTATCCAGAACGTTGCATTTTATATGATACTTATAATTTTTGATACTTAGTGGTAAGAAAATTATTTAAAAGGAAACTAAGAGTGACTTAAATTTCGCTACCACTGGAAAATACTATTTTACAAAGCGGAGCAAGTTGGCATCTCTGAGATTGCCTGGTGCGCAAGTGATGTTAAAACAAATCCAATTGCCGCAAAATGTACTTTTATATGAATTATAAACCATAAAACTAAAGCATTTTAACAGGTAGTATTTCGTGAGCCGTGATAGCGCAGGCAACACCTACTGAGCCATGATTGCGCAGACAACACCTATATCTGAGAGCCTCCACATGTTTTCTTACATGTAGTCCGATCAAACCACTATGAAGATAAACTAGTTTACAAAAGAGCCGTTTAAGAGAAAATCTAGCAAAATTAAGAAAGTTGTAGCAAATATTTCTCTTAAAATTTGTTTAATTTATTAATATGATTGGTGTGTCTTAATATTTGTTGACCACCACAAATTCAATTCTCAAATAGATAAGATAAATTTCTCCCTATTACTTAATAAAAAGAATTTGGGTTTATGCCATAACTGCCAACATTTAATCCTTTCAAGGATCATTTTCCCCAGTGGTAGTAAAGCGAATTTAAATTACAATTTTAGGCTGAAACATAAGCTGTAATTTGAACAAGATTATGCCGACTATCCCAACAGCAATGCATATTAATATATATGGTTATTTTTTTTAGAAATAGTGGTTGATCAAAAAGATTATAAATGCAAGGAATGCATAGAAAGCATACATTTTACTATCACTTTAAATACAGAAATAAAATTTTTCGCCCAATGCGTAAAAGTTAGCAGGAATGGTTTATGCGCATAGCTGGCTCACTTTTTAAACAGTCTGCGCAGACTACTTATAAAAAATCGACCGGGTTCGAATCCCGGCGTTGGCTGGTCGATACGAATTCCACATCCAGCTTGCACCAACCACAGTGCTGACGTAAAATATCCTCTGTGACTTTCCAACCTCTGTAACGCAAATGAGGGTTAGTTTCATCAAAAAGTCCTCCACAAAGCCAATTTTCTCCCAATACTTAATCAAGGAGTTCCCTTGTCTTTTAGATTGGGTTCAAAAATTCAAGGCTACGGAGCAGGATATTGCCAGTTGTAAACCCAAAAAATTGGGTCAACTGCTCAATGACTGTTTTAAAATAAAATAAAATCGGTAGAAACTGGTTTTCGTCTTAGAGAATAATCACTTTAAGTGTGAAATTCAAATAGAAAAAACAATCAAAATGTTTTAATTGCCACTCAAGGATTACTTAATTTAAGATATTTCCGAAATGCCTTTCGTTGCTTTTACGCATTTTCTAAAAATGCTTTGCATATAATCCTACGAAAAAAAACTGAAAGATGTTATTTTTTGTAAGAAAAATATATTCTCAAAACTGTAAACTCGTACGAGAGTTACTTAGGAAAAGGAACTAATTGGCTTATACTCTCAACATTTCAAATAAGTGTCGCTGGAAAACCTCTGTGCAACTTTAACTACTTCCCTAAACTTTCCAGATATTCCCTGCGAGTAGAAACAAAACAAAAGCCACGCAGCGCTTATAAATCTAAATTTTCCCCCCTCTCAGAACGCTAGCTCAACCACCGAGCAATTTTATATCACTAAACTTTCCTCCCTATTTTTTCCACGCGCACAAATAATACAAAAAGTTTTTGCTCCTTTTATCTAAATTTCTACGGAGTAACTCACAAAGCACGTTTTGCTCAGGTAAGAAACATCGATCTTGTGGTTTACTCCCAAGCCACGAGGTGGAGCTCTTTTACAAAGTCCGGAATAAAGGGAAAAGTAGGGAGTTTTCGGGAATTGGAGAGGGGAAGAGGGAATCGTACAATCTACCAAAGCAAAATTTCTGCTTCACTAAAACACGCGCCTTGCTTTGAAGAGGGAAACTCGCATCGTTTAGACCGCCCACTATGTTGCACATGTCTTTAGTTTTGGTAGCTACACTGACTATGGGTGAGTTTTTAAATAATTATTGTTAAACAATAAAAATGTATTTATTTAATTAAAAAAACTCCACACGATTTTTTTAAAAATAAAATTCCCGATTTTCATTTTTTATTTCTATTAATTTCAAAATTTTTAAGTTGGTAAATAATAAATAAATAAAATTTTATTTTGGTTTTTAATTTTCTTTTATTTACTAAAATTATGAGAATATTTTTTTTTATTTATTATTTTTAATAATAATTTTATTTTATGGTTACACACAAGTCAGTATGAAATTGCAGAAATATTAACGTTACTTTATTAGTAATTTATATAAACACCATTTAAATTTTTTTTTTCATACTTCACTCTCTGCTTTAATAACTTGCTTCGCAAAATTCACAGAATATTGAACGGAGTGTTAGTAAATATTTATCAGTGTTCATGGAATTAGTGAATATGCTTAAGTTTGTAAATAATAAATATATAAAATTTTATATTGATTTTTTTTATTTTTTTTATTTACTAAAATTATAAGAATATTTTTTTTATTTATTATTTTTAACAATAATTTTATTTTATGGTTACACACAAATCAGTAGGAAATAGCAGAAATATTAACATCGCTTTATTGGTAATTTATATTTATGTACACACCATTTAAATTTTTTTTTCATACTTCACTTTCTGCTCTAATAACTTGCTTTGCAAAATTCTCAGAATATCGAACGGAGCGTTAATAAATATTTATCAGTGTTCATGGAATTAGTGAATATGCTTAAGTTGGTAAAGAATAAATATATGAAATTTTATATTGGTTTTTTACTTTTTTTTATTTGCTAAAATTAAAAGAATATTTTTTTTAATTTATTATTTTTAATAATAATTTTACTTTATGGTTACGCACAGATCAGTATGAAATTTCAGAAATATTAGCATTACTTTATAGGTAATTTATATTTATATTAACACCATTTAATTTTTTTTTCGTACTTCACTCGTTGCTTTAATAACTTGCTTCGCAAAATTCACAGAATATTGAACGGAGCGTTAATAAATATTTATCAGTGTTAATGGAAATAGTGAATATGCTTAAGTTTTTAAATAATAAAATTTTATATTAGTTTTTTATTTTTTTTATTTACTAAAATTATAAGAATATTTTTTTTATTTATTATTTTTAACAATAATTTTTTTTTATGGTTACACACAAATCAGTAGGAAATTGCAGAAATATTAACATTACTTTATTGGTAATTTATATTTATATAAACACCATCTAAATTTTTTTTATACTTCTCTCGCTGTTTTAATAACTTGCTTTGCAAAATTCGCAGAATATTGAACGGATAGTTAATAAATATTTATCAGTGTTCATGGAATTAGTGAATATGCTTAAGTTGGTAAATAATAAATATATAAAATTTTATATTGGTTTTTTTATTTCTTTTTATTGACTAAAATTATAAGATTATTTTTTTTCATTTATTATTTTTAATAATAATTTTATTATATGGTTTCGCACAAATCAGTATGAAATTGCAGAAATATTAACATTACTTTATTGGTAATTTATATTTATATAAACACCGTTTGAATTGTTTTTTTTTATACTTCACTCGCTGCTTTAATAACTTGTTTTGCAAAATTCACAGAATTTTGCAAAGAAATTGGAAGAATCCAGAATAATAAATATTTATCAGTGTTCATGGAATTTGTGTATATGCTAAATAAGAAACAAGACTAAAAAAAAGGAAAAATTGCATTTAATTTTGTATGTGAAATCCACAATGTCTCTAGAATCGCCAAGACAATACATCCATGAACGGCAGCTCTTAATCAGAATATTTAATTATGAAAGGAAATCTATTTTTTAATAAGATATTGATATCAATTATTATTTTTTTAGATTGAACTTAGCCTGGAGAATTAAAAAAAAGGGAAAAAAATTATGGGGTTTTCGGAAAGTTCATGTCGATTTTTGATAGGTTGGGATCTCAAAGGTCCGCCAAAAATAATGAAGTGGTAGCAAAATTTACACAATAAAATATTTTTCGTGTTTTTAAAAATGGATCATTAAATAATCAAACTTACAGCAAATAAAGAAGTATGATAAATTATTGATGAATATTACTTAAACTGAAGTGGTCAATTTCAAATTGCTTTAATGAGTAATTAGCAACTGCGTTAATATTTTTGGCGTGACTCTCAGAGCTCCACCTATCGAAAATCCGCATGAACTTTTCAGACTAAAGATCTTAAAATTTTTTTTCCTTATGCATGGTTTTATTAACATTTCTGAACTAAGAAAAAAAACTTTTTGAAAGTCTATATCATGTTGAATGACTTATATATTACGCAGGAGCAGTAAATTTTCGAAACATTAGTTCCTATATAATGACATAAATTTAAGAGAAATTGATTAAAGAATTTAGATGCCAGTCAGTCCATCATAACAATATATAATATCCGACAATAATTCAACTTATAATAACTTTTTAATATTTTATACTACATAATAATGTCATTTTCACTATTAATTCTTCGATTTTGAAGTCTTAAAAATAAAAATGCTAAATCGACAACTTTTAATTTTAGCTTAAGGAAGAGATTCGAGTATTTTATTGTATTGCGTTTGCTTTCTTATTAGACACATCCATTAAATTCGAGAAATGTATGTCTGAAAAAATATATTTGGGCAGTTAATAACATTTACTTGCACTTTTTTTCTCGACAAAATATAATTTTGAGAATGCTTACATGAGTTGTTTTTTGACCGTTCTATCCGGAGAATTGTTTAAAAAACTTTTGTTTTTCTCACTTAAAAGCTACGGGATGAGTACGATAAATTAAGGAGCAATTATTTTACGTTCTTTTGGATAAGTTATGAAGTACTGTTTTAAAATATTATTGCATATTTTAACAAATCACACTTTATGTAATTATTTTCTTATCTATTGATAACTTTGTTTAATTTATTTAAGAAAAGATAAATAAGAATTTGTTTTAAAACTCCCACATTGCATAGCCTGGTAATAATAATACGTTAATGTTATGCATATTTCAGCATATTCAGCAATGCAATTTTAGTAAATTTAGGAATCTCTGTTTTGGAAACAAGAAAAAGATGTTTGTAAAAATATTTTTTTGATAGCCCCTCATTCAAATACTTGGCAGCTATTTTTAAATTTTTTATTCCGTACTTACTATCAACTATAATCGGGGCATAAAGCTTACAGAGACTCCAACTACTGTGGATTATCCGTAGTTTCCGAAAATATTTTTTCTAGTAGCTGCAAGGGTAATGTAATAGAGCGTTGGCCTTCAAATAGGTGAACCGTTTACGAATCTCAGTGATGGCTGGTCAATACGAATTTCGCCCCCAGCTCGTACCGACCACAGCGCTAACGTAAAATACCACTCGTGGTAGACGGATCATGAGTTAGAGTCCCTTTATCGCCTGACTAAAACACATAATTTAATGCAAATGAGGATCAGTACCATTAAAAAGTCCTATACGAGGGCAAAAATTCTCCCAATACTTGATCCTATTGCTCCTTATCTTCTGGATATGGTTCAAAACTACAGGCTACGGCGTTGAACGTTGGTAGTCGTAAACCCAAAATTGGGTCAGCTGTTCAACGACGATTACAAAATAAAATAAAAAAATATTAAATGAATTTTTCTATCACTAAACGTAGGTGTTTTAAACAGTTATATATAAGGTCATATAGACGAATGCTTCGTCCTTTAACCCTCTGCACTCCAAGTACTTTTAAGTGCTGTTTGAAATGTTAATGAAAGCATCAGAGCACTTAAAAAACATGATGCAGTATTTTCAAATAATTTTGAAAGTTCAGAAATAGTGCGCTTACTAAATATTAAGAAATAAAAAAAAATCATGTTAGAGTGGTGTCTGCTTATGCAACGCCTCCTATAACTGAAAGCCTCCAAACGGTTTCTTACAGGTAGTTCGATCAGACCACTATAAAGGTAAACCAATTTACGAAAGAGCCATTTAATAAAAAATCTAGTTTAAATAAAAAAAGTGCTGGTAAATGTATGTCTATAAATTTGTTTAATTTATGTGTATAATTGGTTTGTCTTATTTACTTGTCAACCACTACAGATTCAATTCTCAAATGTATACGATAAATTTCTCTTAATTACTTTTAAAGTTGAATATGGTTTCATTCTCACCACTGGTTCACTTTTTATTCCGTTGAAAAAATGCTATGTTTATTAAGAGAAAGTACGTTTTGTTTTGTCTGATTTCATAACTTAAAAAGTTTTCTTTACTTATAATTTGCATATTTGTGGACACCCCCACGAACTTTTAAGATTGAGTCTTGGAATGTGAAAATCTGATCATTAAATAAAAAGTTATTTAGGGTGGAGCATTTTATAACGCACTGTAAGTCCGTTGTTTCAGAAAAAATTTCCATGTCATAGCAAGGATAATATATATATTTTAACAATCTCGAATTAAAAAAATTGTCTGCCACGAAACACAAACAACTGATACATATAAAATCATACAGACGGACAATTCCTTAACTTCTAACAATTTTGGAGAATTATCTGTTATATTCAAAACAGTTCTGCTTTAGTTTACTACCACTGAAAATATAATTTGAGAATACAAACATTCCTTAGCAGTAGGGGGCTCTGAGAAGAAGGCTAATTCACTTTTTATCTGGAGTTTTCAAATTTCGCATGAAAAACGACGTTGGATAAAAAATTTTGTACCTTTTATAATAGATTGTTCAGGTAGCTCAATTTAGTAGTTGAGCTACCTTTTAACAGGTTCCCAAATCTAACAACGACACCATGATAAATCTGATGTTCTACGACAACTTTAATAAATAAGTTAAAATAATGGCAATAAATGATAACACAGTTTTTTTTTAATAAAATTTACATAACCATACCTGCCAACTCTTCCGGATTTTCCGGAAGATTTTATTTTCATATTTAAAGTGGTAGTAATTATATACTATTTTTTCTTTTATAATCTTAATTTTTAAATGATATTGATCACCACTATTCTTACAAAAATTAAGCACATATATTAATATGCGTTACTGTTATGGTTGTGAACTTAAGTTTTCTCAAATACAACGTATTTGTTTGCTTAAAGTTGAAGTTTTAATTCCATTTTAATACCACTGGGGAAAATGATAATGGAAGGGATTAAAAGTTGGCAGGTATGCATAGCTGTTAACAAAGATGCCAACCCGGTAGTGTTAAGCCATCACCTCCTACATCAAAAAGCCTCCACACGGTCTTTTATAAGTAGTCCGCGCAGACAGTTTAAAAAGTGAAACATTTGTGCGCATGAACCCAAAACCTTTTATAAAAGTAATTGAGAGAAATTTATCATATATATTTCAGAATTAAATCTGTAGTGGTTGACAAGTGAATAAGGCAAACCAGTAATATTCATAAATAAAAAAAAATTTTAGTCATATATTTGCTACCACTTTCTTATTTTAACTAAATTTTGTATTAAACGACCAGTTCGGAAAGTGGATATCCTTCACAGTGGTTTGATCGGACTACGTATAAAAACCCGTGTGGAGGCTTTCAGTTATTGGAGGCGTTGGTTAAGCTCCTCGCAATGTGTCGTCTTAGCTCCTAGTGATCACGATGTAAAAAATGAAGGCAATGCTTAAATAATTTTTTCTTAGCATTCACTTAAAACTTTGACTGTACGGATTCCGTACTATAGTTCCAGAGATGCCAACTTGCTCCGGACAGCAATATATATTTTAAAGTGGTTGTTTATCAATTTTGATTCTTAGCTTAATAAATTCAATTTAGTAGATTTCTATCCACCACTATTTCTAAATAACTCGTAGTCTTATATAATTCACTACTTTATAGTATATAAGACATGCTATGCCTTTTGAAAAGCAAGTAAAAATAGAAAAATATTTGCAAAATTTACTTTGTAGTTAGTTACCGTATTTTTACTTTTTTTTGGCGTGTGCGGAGCAGTTGGCATCGCTGTAGTTCTTAAAATTGCTTAGATGTAATGAAGGTCAAAATTATTATAGGTGGAGTTTGTTTGGATAAGAAATAAAATCGTCTCGCATAAAATTTACTACCACTTTAAATATTCTAGAAAATTTTCGCCACAAAAAGAGAAACGTTTGCTTTGGTGAACAGGATCATTTAAATCTCGCAGGATGCTCCAATATCCACAAAAGTTATAATAAATTTGCAGGCCTGCCAATAGCTACACTTTTTGCAAAATGGTTTTTCAGTGGGTAGACATTTGTGTTACGGCACTTTTTAATAGATTTTTCAGGCAGCTCACTTTAGTTGTTGAGCTTCCTTTCTAAAACTTAAAAAAAATGTTCGTGATAATTGATAAATCTGATGTTCTACGACAACTTTAATGAATAATTTTTTTATGAAAATAATGGTAATAGATAAAAACAGAGTTTTCTAAATAAAATTTACATAGCTGTAACAAAGTTGCCAACCCTCTAGTCTTAATTCCTTGCAATGAGTCGTTTTAGCTCCCAGTGATCGCTATGTAAAAAATTAAGGCTATGCTTTAAAAATTTTACATTGGCATTCACTTAAAACTTTGACTGCACGGTTTCCGTGTCATATTTGTTAAAATTGTTTACATATAATCATACCCTCCAACTTATGAGGATTTTGAAAATAATTCTTTCTAGTGGTAGCGAACCAAAGTAGAAATTTTTAAAGCAAATCGATCTCTCATAAAACTTTTATCAGAACTTAAGAATCTAGCCATATGGCCTGCACTTTTATAAGTAATAGTGGACAAGTTACGCTAAAATTAATTTTTTTTAAATATTAAGACATTAATTTTGCTACCGTCTGAAAAGAAGATTTCTGAAACTACGGAAATTCCGTAGCAGTTGGAGGGTATGCATATAATGATGGTCAAAATTATTATAAGTGGAGTTTGTTTATATCAGAAATGAAATCGTGTCGCATAAAATTTACTACCACTTTAAATATTCAAGAAAATTCTGGCTATAAAAAGAGAAAAGTTTACTTAGGGGAACAGGATTACTTAAATCTCACAGGATGCTCCAATCGCTTTGTTTCCTGCTAAAGTTATAATAAATTTGCACGCCTGCCAATTTCTACACTTTTTACAAAATAGTTCATAAATGAGTAGACATTTAAAACCAAAGTTTTCAGAATTATTGGTATATTTGCCAGCGTTTTGAAAGCCACTCCGTAAAAGAGCTGGAATCAAATGGCGTTGTGAATGAACTTTTAAATCATTTATGTGGAGTGGTGTGGAAAATGAGTTTAAATGAATAAAAAATGATACATTAAAACATAAACATAGCAATCTCTATTATTTTTTTAAAAAAGCAAGGAAAGTTAGCAGTCATGAATTGGTGGCGAATTAAGCAGTAAAATTTCTAGAATAAGGAAAATTATACCCACTTTTTAATGAAATAAGCATTATCACAATAAAGTTGCATTTCATATGATATTTCAAATTATTGATATGTATTGGTGAAAAAATTGCTTAAAATGGAAAATACTAAACTAAAAACAACTTAAATTTCGTCACCTCTGTAAGGTACTTTTCTACAAAATGGAGCAAGTTGGCATCTCTGATCTCGCCATCCAGAAATAAATATTCTTAGGAAGTTACATAAACTGTTCAGAGAACCCACGGATCTATACAAACTTCAAAAATTGGTGATGGAATTGAAAAAGATATTTTAACCCTTTAAAGGGCCATTTATTGAGTATATTATAGTAATTGATATAAGAAAAAGAGAAAAACTCATTTAATTTATAAAAATGCCATTTTTTTGGAGATAAATATATTTAACACCACCTATTCGGAACTTATTGACTTTTATTTTTCCTTATTTATAAAAATTTTTTTATGAATGCTACAAACTTCAAAAGGAATTATGTATTTTATAACCTTTATACGTTTCTGTAAACTAACAAATAGCTACCAATTTTATTCAAACGCAGTAAATTATTAACTAATGGAAACCTAAATTAAAAGAGGTAAAAAAGTGGTGGGAAGTATACTTCCCACGGCCTTCGAAAGGGTTAATCTATTTGTGACCACCCACTGAGCATTACATCGTAAGGAGAAGCATCAATACGACAATATTTAGTTTTAGTCTTAAATTGGATATGTTTGATTCTTCAACTACAGCAGAATTTCCGTCGCTTCAGAAAATATTTTCTGAAAATTGAAGTATTATCACTTTAATGAATTACTAATTCATTATAAACGTGATTTATCATTCATCATTTATCACAAAACATTCATCAGCAAACATCATCATTTAAAACAGTTTTCTTTCAAAGCTTCATATACGTGATTTAAAGAGGTACTAAAATGTCAGATAGACAAGTCATGCCATGTTCTAAAGTTCTGATAAATGTTTTATAAAAATTAGATTAGGTTTTAAAAATATCAGCTTACTAACACTTTTGTAACCATCGTTGAATAGCCGACCCAAATTTGAGTACACGACTACTAATGTTCAACTCCGTAGTCTTGTAACTTTAAACCCAATCCAGAAGACAAGGTAACTCCTGGATCAGAATCCCCAGAGGTATTGATTTGTTATGGGAGCTTAGAGGACTTTTTGACCCAGACAGATTTAACGTGCATCGGTCACCATTTAATACATATTTTTTATTTTATATTTTATAATTGTCGTTGAAAAACCGACCCAATTTTTTGCTTTTACGGCAAGTAATGTTCAACTCCGTAGCCTTGTAATTTTGAACCCACTCCAGATGTCAAAGGAACTTCTGGATAGAGTATTGGGAGAAATTTTCCTCCGTGGATGACTTTTTGACGGTACAAACATTCATTTCCGTTCCATGAAGAGGAAAATCACGGAAACCTCCCATGGTTAGTCTGACGGCAAAAGCACTCTAACCCATGATCCATCTACCCCTGAGGATATTTTTTGTCAACTCTGTGGTCGGATCGAGCTGGATGCGAAATTTGAATCGACCAGCCATGGCTGGAATTCGAACCCAGTTCACCTCAGTGGAAGGCGAATGCTCTTCCCCCGAAGTCACCGTGGCTCAGAGTTTTAGTATATAAGTGTTTCAATATCTTGTCCTACACCTGTACCATCTTTCAAATTTTGGAGATTCCTGGTATTAACTAATGACATAAGCTACTCATTCTTTTACATATTAATTGGCTATAGAAGATTGGTTTCAATACAAAAGAGTACCTTTTTAATATAATTTTACTGTCCTTAATTTCCGTTTCGATGTCAATTTTTCAATTATGCTGCTATTTAGAAGTAAAATGTGAGAATGATGAGGAATATTTCATACTTTTCTTTAATCTCTTCATTTTTAAATGCAACTGATACTAATATGATGCTTTTATGACTTTTTTGAAGTACTTAGAATACTTCTGAAGTATGGGTCATTTTTAAGTACATATTATTTCTTTGATACACCCATCTCCACTGTATTACTGTGATAATTATTTCTGCTATACCTGTTAATTTATTGAAAATGTCTTTAACCTCTTCAGACATGAGGTATATAATTGCGTTGAGTACCCAACTTTATACTGGGTACTTTAAGGAAGTCGCATATTTGTAAGATTTTTACATCAATTTTATGTATCTAATTTTGTGTAAAAAAAAAAAAATTGTCTGAACTCGGTTGATTAGTTCTTGAGAAATCGAGTCTTAAATATACGTCTTTCATAAAATTTTGTTTAATAAAATTTTTTCGACTATTATTTAATAAAATAATGAAAAAATAATAAATATTTATTGAAATTTATTTTTTACATGCAGTTATTTTTTGGATAAGCGAATCTTGTAATTGTGACCAAATAATTTCTGAATTCGCTGAAAAGTTCACGAGATATGGCAAAATACGCGAAAAGTAAAATTTACATTATGGGGATCATTATTTGGCTCGCTCTCCAGACCAGACTATGGGAGCCATATTTCCTAGTTCATGGCTACCCCAAATAGTTTGGGGGTCAGAAATCGGAATCCATTGAAAAAAAAATTAAATTTATTCAGAGAAAGTAAGTTTTTTGGAGAACTTCTTATGCGAATTGAAATTATTTTGCACATAATTATAAAATTCGTTATTCCTCAGATAATTCCCTGCAAAAAATAAATGTTGGTAAGTGCTTATTAAATTTTGTTATATTATTAAGTAATAGTAAAAAAGATTTTGAAGTGTCAGGTATAAAATATTTTGCATCCTTTTTAAGCATTTAATTTTACATGGCAAATTACAAAATTTCTCCGATCAAAAACATCCTAGCTCAAATTTTGTATTTTACCATGTGAAATTAGATATTTGTAAAAATTGTATACTAATTCAAAATTTTTCGTCTATTATTAAATAAAAAGAATGGAAAGTAATATATAGTGACTAAAATTAATTTTTTGCTAGAAAATATTTTTGAATAAACAAATTTTATAATTGTGAGCAGAAATTACTACCCTTATAATTCGGGAGGCAAAAATCCGAATCCGTTGAAAAAATGCTATGTTTATTAAGAGAAAGTACTTTCTTTTGTCTGATTTCATTACTTTAAAAGTTGTTTTTACTAATAATTAGCATAATTGAAGTTACCCCCACGAACTTTTAAGATTGAGTCTTGGAATGTAAAAATCCAATCATTAAATAAAAAGTTATTCTTAGTGGACCGTTTTTTGACTCACCGTACGTCCGTTGATTTAGAAAAAATTTNTACTGGGGATATTTCGAACTTTTGAAGCAGGGGTCATTTTCAAGTACATATTATTTCTTTGATACGCCCATCTCCATTGTATTACTGTGATAATTATTTCTACTATACCTGTTTATTCCTTGAAAATGCCTTTAAGGTCTTCAGACCAGAGGTATATAATTGCGTTGGGTACCCAACCTAATACTGGGTACTTTAAGGAAGTCGCAAATTTGTACGATTTTTTACTTCATTTTAATGTATCTAATTTTGCGTGAAAAATGCAAAATTTGTCTGAACTCGGTTGAATAGTTCCTGAGAAATCGAGTCTTAAATATACGACTTTTATAAAATTCTGCTTCTCAGGAGCGTTTCAACCGATTTCGCGCAATTCAAAACTTTTTCGACTATTATTTAATAAAATAATAAAAAATAATAAATATTTACTAAAATTTATTTTTTACATGCAGTTATTTTTCGAATAAACGAATCTTGTAATTGTGTGCAAATATTTTTTGAATTCGCTGAAAAGTTCACGAGATATGGCAAAATACGCGAAAAGTAAAATTAACATTATGGGAATCATTATTTGGCTCGTTCTCCAGACCAGACTATGGGGGCCATATTTCCTAGTTCATGGCTACCCCAAATAGTTTGGGGGTCAGAAATCGGAATCCATTGAAAAAAAAGATAAATTTATTCAGAGAAAGTAAGTTTTTTGGAGAACTTCTTATGCGAATTGAAATTATTTTGCACATAATTATAAAATTCGTTATTCCTCAGATAATTCCCTGCAAAAAATAAATGTTGGTAAGTGCTTATTAAATTTTGTTATATTATTAAGTAATAGTAAAAAAGATTTTGAAGTGTCAGGTATAAAATATTTTGCATCCTTTTTAAGTATTTAATTTTACATGGCAAATTACAAAATTTCTCCGATCCAAAACGATTTCGCTCAAATTTTGTATTTTACCATGTGAAATTAGATATTTGTAAAAATTGCATACTAATTCAAAATTTTTCGTCTATTATTAAATAAAAAGAATGGAAAGTAATATATAGTGACTGAAAATAATTTTTTGCTAGAAAATATTTTTGAATAAACAAATTTTATAATTGTGAGCAGAAATTACTACCCTTATAATTTGGGAGGCAAAAATCCGAATCCGTTGAAAAAATGCTATGTTTATTAAGAGAAAGTACTTTCTTTTGTCTGATTTCATTACTTTAAAAGTTGTTTTTACTAATAATTAGCATAATTGAAGTTACCCCCACGAACTTTTAAGATTGAGTCTTGGAATGTAAAAATCCAATCATTAAATAAAAAGTTATTCTTAGTGGACCGTTTTTTGACTCACCGTACGTCCGTTGATTCAGAAAAATTTTTCCTTGTCGCAGCAAGGGTAATATATATATATTTCAACAATCCAGAATTGAAAAAAATTGTCTGCCGCGAAGCACAAGTAACTGACTATTTACTTAAGTTCTCACAATTTTTTTAAAATTATCTGTTTGATTCAAAACAATTCTGCTTTAGTTTACAACCCCTGCAAAATATAATTCGAGAATACAACGATTCCGTAGTATTTGAAGTTTCTGCGAATAATGTCATTTCACTTCTTAGTCTAGAATTTTTATATTTCGCAGGAAAAACGCCGTTTGATAAAATATTGTGTACCTTTTAATAGATTGTTCAAGTAGCTCACTTTAGAAGTTGAGCTTCCTTTCAATATGTTTGAACTCCGTTTACTTTTAGAACACTGATATAAATCTGATATTCTACGACAACTTTAATGAATAGGGTTTTATTAAAATACTGGTAATGAATGATAACACAGTTTTTTTTTAACAAAATTTGCATAGCTGTTACAAAGATGCCAATCCGGTAGTCTTAGCTTCTCGCTATGACTACCGGATCTTTGCTTCTAGTGATCGTGATGTAAAAAATTAAGGCTATGCTAAAAAATTATGGTAAAAAGAGTTTGTTTATATCAGAAATAAAATCGTCTCGCATAAAATGCACTACCACTTTAAATATTCAAGAAAATTATTTCGATAATAAAGAGAGAAGTTTGCTTGGTGCAACAGGATTACATAAATCTCGCAGGATGCTCCAACTGCTCCGCTTTCTGCGAAAGTTATACTAAATTTGCAGGTTCAGCCAACTACTGCACTTTTTGCAAAGTAGTTTAGAAATGGGAAGACATTTAAAACCAAATCTTTATGTCACCACTATATATAATTTCGTCACCACTATAAAGTACTTTTTTACAAAATGGAGCAAGTTGGTATCTCTGATCTCGCTATCCAGAAATAAATATTCTTAGGAAGTTACTTAAACTATTCCGAGTACCCGCGGATCTATACAAACTTGAAACTTGAACTGAATTGATTATATTTGTGACCACCCACTAAGCATTACATCTTAAGGAAAAGCATCAAGATGACAATATTTAGTTTTGGTCTTAAATTGGATATGTTTGATTCTTCAACTACTGCTGAATTTCCGCTGCTTCAGAAAATATTTTTTTGTAGAAGTAACAAATGTGATATATTATCAATTAAATGAATTATATTTACAACAGTTTGCTCCACCGCTTCATATAGCTGATTCAAAGAGTTACAAAAATGTCAGATAGACAAGTCATGTCATGCTCTGAAGTTCTGATAAATGTCTTATAAGAATAAGATTAGGTTTTAAAAATATCTGCTTCAGTTTACTAACACTTTTGTAACCATCGTTGGACAGCCGACCCAAATTTGAGTTTAATATTACTGAAGTTCAACTCAGTTGCCTTGTAATTTTGAACCCTATCCAGAAGACAAGGGTACTCCAGAATCGGTACCCCCAGAGGTATTGATTTGTTATAGAAACTTGGAGAACTTTTTGACCCAGACAGATTTAACAAGCATCGGTCATTTAATACACGGGAACTTACTAACGCTGAGCAAAATATTCAGGATAGCTTCTAATGTTGGAGAATGTACAGGGACTTTTTTATTTAATATTTTATAACCGTCGTTGCACAGCCGACCCAATTTTTGGGGTTTATACCTACTAATGTTCGACTCAGTAGCCTTGTAATCTTGAACTGAATCCAGAAATCAAGAGAACTCCTGTATAGAGAATTGGGAGAAAATTTCTTTCATGGCGGACTTTTTGCTGGTACAAGCCTGCATTTGCGTTCCATGGAGAAGGAAACCACGAAAATCTGCAGTTAGACTGACGGCAAGATGACTCCGAACATTTGCAACTAAAACAAAAGTAGCATAGAGTCATAACATTATAACCGTAGTTGAACTGCTAACCTAATTTTAGGTTTACGACTACTTATGTTCAAATCAGTATCCTCGTATTTTTGAACCCAATCCAGAAGTGTAGAAAACTCCCGGATCAAGTATTGGGAGAAATTTGCCGACGTGGAGAAGTTTTTGATGAAACTCACCCGTCTTTGCGTTACATGGTGAGGAAAACCACGAAAATTGAAACCACGAAACCACTGACAACAAGGGGACTCTAACCAATTATCCGCCTACCACTGAAGATATTTTATATCGGCACAGTGGTCGGTGCAAGCCGGATGCGGAATTCATATCGATCAGCCATCTCTGGGATTTGAAAACGGTTAACTTCATTGGAAGGCAAGCGCTCTATCCCCTGAACTACCACCGCTCAATGTGCAGAGGCTGGAGAAAATTATAGAATCACTTCGATGCTAATTCTTAATAAACAATCTTTCTTTTTGTAGCAAATGTTTAGGTAAATTTTACAGGGCAAACCTGTATGCACAATTTGAATGATCATGCTTGAAACTTTCAGAAATGGTGTAATTTTTACTCATGAAAAGCTCACAAGGACCAAAATGAGGCAAGGAAATTGATTAATTCATTCTACGAGGCTCATCCAGAAAGTGGGTTTCCCTAATTTTTTTAAAAAAAGAACTCACACTTTCAGGAACTTATTTATTGGCAACAAGAACAGCAATGTTTCAGCTATTTTTCAACTAAGCCACCACCAGAATTGAGACACTTGTATCGTGGGATCAACTTTTGTATCCCTCTGTCGTAGAACTCTGCCGCCTGCGAATGGAACCAGCATGTGCCGAAAAACCGGACACCCGAACACAAAATTCAACGCTTAGGACGCTGTCGGTACGAAAAGTGATGTGTACGGTGCTCTGGGACAGGAAGGGCATTCTGCTCATTGACTTCCATCCAAACAGTGAACGCTAAAAGTTACTGTGAAACACTGAAGAAATTGCGACGTGCCATTCAAAACAAGAGTCGTGGCAGGTGTTGTGCTTCTCCATGACAATGAATGATCTTGCTCACAGCGATTTTCACGTTTTCTTACACCTCAAGAAATGTCTTTCCTCCGGTGAGCGTTTTTGCAACGACGAAGAGCTGAAGACGCCTGTCTCACGCTGGTTCCACTCACAGGCGGCAGAGTTCTACGACAGAGGGATACGAAAGCTGATCCCACGGTGCGACAAGTGTCTCATTTCTGGTGGTGGCTATGCTGAAAAATAGCTGAAACATTGCTGTACTTGTTGCCAATAAACAGGTTCCTGAAATTGTGAGTTCCTTTTTTTAAAAAAATAGGGAAACTTACTTTCTGGATGAGACTCGTAGTTTTAATACCTTCTAGTTTGAAACTTCAATTAAGGATTGCGATTTTTATGATATAATCCTTTCTTTCTTTATAATTGTATTGAAAATGGAAAGATAGAACTTTTAATTTTAAACGCTCATTTTGGTCGATGTAAATTTTACATGAGTTGAAAGGAATCCATCTCCCAAAACCTCAAACAGTATCCTTCAAACTGTGACAAGAGTTTTGAAATGTTAAAATCTCCTAAAATATTTGTAAAATCTTCCAAAGACATGAAAAATCTTGTTTCAATACGAAAGAGCGCCTTTTTTTTATAACTTTACTGCCCCTAATTTCCGTTTCGATGTCAATTATTCAATTATGCTGCTATTTAAAAGTTTAATAGGAAGATAATGAGCAATATTTCATACTTTTTTTTTCATCTCTTTATTTTTAAATGCAACTGATACTAATATTATGCTTTTGTGACTCATTTGAAAAACAGGACCTATTACGAACTTTTGAAGTAAGGGTCATTTTTAAGTTCACATTATTTCTTTGATACACCGCATCTTCTGTGATAATTACTTTTACCATACATGTTTATTTCTCGAAAATGTCTTTAACCTTTTCGGAACATTTGCTTTCGGTACCCAACCCAATACTGGGTACTTTAAGAAAATCGTATATTAGTACGATTCTCCACATCATTTTAAAGTATCTAATTTTACGTGAAAAATGCAAAACTTGTCCGAACTGTGGTGAATAGTTCTTGAAAAATCATGTTTTAAATATACGGCATTTTTAAAATTCATTATCTAATTTCGCTAAATATTTTGCCTTTTCCCATGCAAAATTACGTATTTTAACACGTTCACGCCGGGAAAAGTGAAAATACTGGTACGGGAAAAGAGAAAATACTGGTCTATTTCAATATTAGATAATATTCGGGAGGAGTTAATCTATTCTCAACAATAACAATTCACTATAAGGAAATTTATCACGGCGAAGAAGCAATTCAATATAAAAATTGCATCCGTTAAAAACAATTGGCAGCTATGGATTTTTATTATTCCCGGAAAAAAACTAAAAAATGAAATTTATTGTTACCAGTTTTTACTCCGGTGCGCTGCCAAGATGACGCAATCTAGCGAGACGGATCGGTGGGTCACCCCGGCGTGAACGTGTTAAAATGAAGTAAAAAATGTATACTTTACAATTCAAAACTTATTCGTCTATTATTTAATAATATAGTGAAAAATAATATTTGTTTACTATGAGTTATTTTTCACATTGAGTTATTTTTTTCAAAAACGCATTTTCTAATTGGGTGCAAAAATTTTTTTAGTTCCCTGAAAAGTTCTTGAGATATGACGAAATACGCGAATAGTAAAATTAACATTATAGGGATAATTATTTGACTCGTTCTACTGACTAGACAATGGGAACGGAATTTCTTAGTTCATGGCTACCCCTAACATTTTTGGGGTCAGAAATCCGAATCAGTTAAAAAAAAAAAAGGTAAATTTATTCAAAGAAAGTAAGCTTTCTCGAGAAAACGATTTGAAAAATGTTCACACTTAGTTATAAAATTTTTTATACCAAAGATAACTTCGAGCAAAAAATAAATTTTGGTAATTGATTATTATTTTTAATTATTTTATTAAATAATAGTTGAAAAGGTTTTTAAGTGTCAGGTATACAACTTTTTAAATTCTTTTAAAGTATTTAATTTTATATGGCAAATTATAAAATTTGTAGTATCCAAAACGATTTTGCTCAAATTTTGTATTTTGCCATGGGAAATTAGATACTTTAAAATAAAGTAAAAAATCGTATACCTTACAATTAAAATTTTCCCGTCTATTATTAAATAAAAAAAAAGTAGTAAATAGTTACTAAAATTTATTTTTTCTTGGAATTGACTTTGGATAAAAAAATTTTATAAGTGTGAGCAAAAATTTTTTCAATTCATTTAAAAATTTCTCGAGATAAGGCGAAATAGACAAGAAGTAAAACTAACATCAAGAGGTCCCAACTTTGGATTGCTCTCCTAACCAAGCTATGGGGACCATTTTTCCCAGATTGCGGTTACCCCCTATATATTAGGAGTCAAAAATCCAAATCCGTTAAAAAAATTCAATGTTTATTCAGAGAAATTACGTTTTTTTGGCTTGATTTCGTAACTTAACACGTTCACCCCGGGAAAAGTGAAAATACTGGTAGTAGAACTATTTCAATATTAGATAATATTCGGGAGGAGTTAATCTATTCTCAACAATAACAATTCACTGTAAGGAAATTTATCACGGCGAAGAAGCAATTCAATATAAAAATTGCATCCGTTTGTTGCAATTGGTAGTTATGGATTTTTATTACTCCCGGAAAAAAACTAAAAAATGAAATTTATTGTTACCAGTTCTTACTCCGGTGCGCTGCCAAAATGAGACAATCTAGCGTGACCAACCGGTGGGTCACCCCGGTGGGTCACCCCGGTGTGAACGTGTTAAAAAGTTGACTTTACTAATAATTAGCATATTTCGGGTCGCCTAATCGAACCATTAAGATCGAGTCCTAAAACGTGAAAATCCGATCATTAACCCCTAGGGGACGGTTGATTCAGAAGAGCATTTGTACAAAATCAGAATCAAGTTGTAATTAAATAAAATACGGTAACTTAAATGTAGTCGTTGCTAATTTGACAGACTTACTTTGCTTTTACTTTAATTATTGTTAGTTTAATCATATATATAATCAATATATAATCATATATATACAATCATATATATAATTCAAAGAATAAATAAATTTTTTTATTTTGCACATAGTAATGGTGAATTAAATAAATCAAACAATTATAACTACGCCCACAAATAAACTGCTAAAGAATTACTTTGTTTACCAGTTTTATCCTTTTACCCTGATTGATACAGTTTTATGCTGGCACGTATTTGTGACAGTCGGCCCGAAAGGGTAAAATAAAAAGCTATTCACGGTGGTCCATTTTTTTGAAGCACTGTACGTCCGTTGTTTCAGAAAAAAAATTTCCTTGCTATAGTAAGGGCAATGTATATATATATATATATATATATTAACTATCTAGTTTTAAATAATTTTGTCTGCCACGAAACTTAAGTAACTGATACATATAAAATCATATAGACAGAGGTTTACTATAGATCTAACATTTTTTCAAATTATTTGTTTCTATTCAAACCAATTCTGCTACCACTGAAAAAAATAATTAGAAAACTACAATGATTCTGTAGTATATCGAGTCACTGAGGGCAGGTGGATTCACTTTTAAAACTAAGACTTTTCTATTCCGTGGAACAAACGATCTTCAACAAAGTCTGGTGAAGAGTACCTTTTATATATTACCCAGGAAGCTCAACGTAGTAGTTGAGCCTTCTTTCAAAAACCTTTAATAGCTTTTTAGTGTTATAATAAACCGGATCATCTACGACAACTTTAATGAATATGTTTTCATTAAAATAATGGTAATAAGTGAAAACACAGTTTTTTTTTTAAAAAATTACATAGCTGTTAACAAAGATGCCAACCAATTAGTCTTAGTTCCTCGCAATTTATAAAGTGATCACGATGTAAAAAATTAAGGCTCAGCTTAACACGTTCAAGCCGGGGTAATCCACCGGTGGGTCACACTAGATTGTCTCATCTTGGCAGCGCACCGGTGTAAAAACTGGTAACAAATATATTTCCTTTTTTAGTTTTTTTTCGGGAATAATAAAATTCCATAACTACCAATTGTTTTTAACGGATGCAATTTTTATATTGAATTGCTTCTTCCCCGTGATAAATTTCCTTACTGTGAATTGTTATTGCTGAGAATAGATTAACTCCTCCCGAATATTATCTAATATTGAAATAGTTCTTCTACCAGTATTTTCTCTTTTCCCGCACCAGTATTTTCACTTTTCCCGGCGTGAATGTGTTAAAGTATTTTACCTTTGCATTCAGTTAAAACTTTGACTGCACGGTTTCCATGTCTTATTTGTAAAGGTTAAGTTACAAATATGACATGGTATGGATTTCGTTACGTTATACAAATCTGCTATATATCATACCTGCCAACTTTTACGCATTTGGCGCAAAATTTTATTTCTATATTTAAAGTGGTAGTAAAATATATACTTTCTATATATTCCTGGCATTTTCAAACTTAACTTATAATATTTTTAACCCACCACTATTTTTTGAAAAATTCAGCATATATATTAATATGTAATACTGTTGTAGTAATTTGTATAAGCTTGTTCAAAATACAGCAAATGTTACTGCCTAAAAGTGCATTTTAAATTCAAATTTACTACCATTGGGGAAAGTCATCCTTGAAAGGATTAAATGTTGGCAGGTGTGATATAGTGAGGGTCAAAATTACTGTAATTGGAGTACTGTATTATATTTTATATTATTTTATAACCGTCCTTGAACAGCCGACCACCTTTTTGGGTTTACGACTACTAATGTTCAAATACGTTGGTAATTTTGAACCTAATCCAGAGGACAAGAGAACTACTGGATCAAGTACTGGGAGAAATTTGCCTTTCTGGTGGAATTTTTGATTAAGCAAACCCGCATTTACTAAACTACTCATTCATTAAATTCCGCATTCAATTAACTACGAAAACCTCTCACGGTTAGCCTCACAGCAAAAGGACTCTAACCCATAATTCTTCCACCATGGAAAGCCATTTAGATAATGTAGATAATGGTTTTATTGCCAAGTATTTCATACTTAGCAATAAAATTTGAAGCTTTCATGCTTAGCAATAAAATTTAAAGTTTGAGAGACCTACAATAAACTACGATCTGATATATACTACCCTGCAATAATAGAAGAAACACTTTCATTTTTTGACAGTTCTTTTTAAATTTCTCACGAAATACTTATAGTATTATTTTGTAACTATGTTTAGAGATGTTTAGTTGATGCAATGTTTCATAATTAGCAGTAAAATATAAAGCTTTCAGATCTTTGAGAGACCAAGAATAAATTACGAAAGAAAGAATTTTTCGAGCCCCCTATGCCAAAATATCAAACAATAAGCTTATAACTTGTGTCAATTACTTTATTTGTTATTTTTAATAACTGCATAAAGTTTCGTAAACCTAGAGTAAATATTTATCGAGATATGGATATTTTTATTAAAATAAATTTTTTCGCCTTACGTTTTTTCATTATAATTTTATAGAAATTCAATGTTGTGGAGCAAATTTATGGAGCAATTTAAGACTAATTATCAAATTGTCGGTTCAAAACTGTCAGAACTCAGCGAGTTATGAGAATTTTAACTATTTTGTTTCTAGTGCACATGCGTTAACAAATTTTTTAAACTTTTTTTAAAAAAAAATATCCATATCTCCATAAATATTTACTCTAGATTTACAAAACTTTATGCAGTTGTTAAAACTAACAACTAAAGCAATTGATACAAGTCACAAGCTTATTGCTCGATTTTCTGGTATAGGGTGTTCAAAAATACTTGTTTTCTTTCGTAATTTACTGTAGGTCTCTCAAACCTCTGAAAGCTTTAAATTTTACTGCTAAGTTTGAAAATTCGGATGAATTAATTTTCTCTAAAGTAACAGAATAATATTTTAGGTATTTCTTGAGAAATGAAGTAAAAAATTGTCAAAAACTGAAACTGTTTCTTCTATTATTGTAGGGCATATCAGGTCTTAAGGTGATAAAAGGTCATTTGTCTTTTTCTTCCTTAAGTTCGGTTCTTTTCTCAACCATGATTATCTATAGCTACTGAAAGCATGGGGAATGAAACACAAATTTCTTTTCATTGCTTTTCTCTCAAATTATAGAGCACGAGTTTTCGTTAATACAAATCATATAATAGAGCTTATTACTTCATCATCGTTTAGGGATACGAAAAAAAAGATCAAGTTTTATGTTTTCACCTGTTTTGTTCGCATTAATTCAAAACATAGCCTTTGAACCACGAGCAATTATGTTTTTTTATGTAATGGAATGAAGTTATTTATGTAAGTTATTTATTAAAGCAAGTTATTAGCAACTCATCGAAATAACTTACATCCCTTTTCAAATGCGATCATAAATTCACTAAATAATGATATTTTTGCCTCTTGTTTAAGAAGGATAAAATTTGGTGGAGAAGTTATTTTCCTAGATATTCCATTGTTAAGCAGGAATTTTATGCTTAGTATATAATCAAACTAGTTTTGAAACATTTGTTTTTATGTTGGATCTGTAACTCTTGATTTCCAATTAAGCTTGAGAATGTATCCAGAGGTTTATAATATTGGAAATCAAATTTAAAAATAATATCTATGGGTAAAAAAGAAATGAAAAGATTTACAATGATGAAAATCAAATTGAAAAATAATAACTAAGGATTAAAAAAAAGGTTTACAATAATGAAAATCAAATTTAAAAATAATAACTATTAAAAAAAAGATATGAAGAGGTTTGCGATACTGAAAATAAAATTAGAAAATAAAGACTGTGGATAAAAAATAAATAAAAAGGTTTACACTAATGAAAATTAAATTTAAAAATAATAACTATTGATAAAAAAAGAAATAAAGAGGTTTACAATGATGAAAATCAAATTAAAAAATAATAACTATTGGTAAAAAGAGAAATAAAAAGCAATATATTTGACTTTCTAGGAAATTGTAAATGTGACTTTTGAAAGTAATGCATACATAATTGCCAACTTCTTCCATTTATAGTGGAAAATTATTCTACAATAATTAAAGTAGCATAAACTTTATTTTGATTTAATAAATTGGATTTGCAAAGATTACTAAGAGAAACCAATTTTTCGTTGCATTTATACATGTGCTTGATCTTACTTAATTCGAGTGTAGTTAATCTGTTTTATTCCGAAATTTACAGAATTTTTTCAAAATTATATTTTCACTTTAGTTTATTTTTGTTTGGATGTCATAACTGTCACCAACTACTGATTGTCCGTAGTATTTCTTTTTTACATATAAAGTGGCAATGTTTCCGTTTAATTCTTGGATTCATAATTTCAATATAATATGATTTATACTACCATCAATTTTACATATAAGAGCAAGTAATAGAAATGAAAATAATTGCAAGCGAAGAAGTAATTGCGTAACCTTTACCATAATGTTTTACATAATTGTTTTATTTGTCTTTCACTACCAATTGAAAAATACTTCCTTGGGAGAGTAAAAGTTGGTAGGTCTGCTAAATGCGCAAGTTTATAAAGAATATATTGGTTTACATACATCTATATTTGTATCTATCTATGTATCTATCTACCTATCTATCTATCTGCACATGCACTTGTTTTCTCCTTTGTACTTAAAATGATTAATAAAACATATGACCTAAAAGTACAGCATCATAAATTGAAATAAAGTATCACCTTCTTCCCACAACTACCCGTGTAGCAGAGAAGTGGGACCACTTTCTATTCACTCGAGTGATATTTGAAAAATCTTGGTTCGCAATATATTATTCAATTACATAAAAACTGGAGTTTGTGAAGAGAAACCGATTACAGATTTAAAATCAGAGATCCGTTAAAAAATCTGCTGCAGCAGAAGAAACACAAAAAATTGTCTCCCAGTGTTATTATCAGTATTATATCACTACAATTAATAATTTAAGCAAATATATTATACCTGACGCACCGCGAATTGTTTAAGTGTGGGCAAAATAAAAAAAAAGTTAAGCGTACCCACCATAATTTTTTCGCAACCTCTTTCTACGTTTTCGGGAGGTCCGACTTCCGAGTTGGCCCAACGCCTCCTATACCTGAGAGCCTCCACACGGTTTTTTATAGATAGTCCTATCAGACCACTGTGAAGGATATCAACTTACCGAACGAGTCATTTAATACAGAATATAGTTAAAAAAGAAAGTGTTAGCAAATATATGACTGAAAGTTTATTTTATTTATGAATATTATTGGCATGCTTATTCACTTGTCAACCACCACAGATTCAATTCTCAAATATATAAGATTAATAATATAAGATTACTTTTATAAAAGGCCATCTAATCATGGCTGTATTAATTTTTCAATGGCAATTAATGTAAATCTCCGATCAAGTTTGTACATAATTCTAATCATGGTTACTTTATTATAATGTTACCACATTGCATACCTGCCAACTTTAACTTTTTCCGAGAATGGATTTTCAGAGTGGTTGTAAAACAATAAACGAAAAACAATCTGACTCAAAAATATATTTATATTTTAAACCCGTTGAAATTTGCTTGCACAAGGATTATTATGCTTTGATA
Organism: Parasteatoda tepidariorum; assembly: GCF_043381705.1. Classification (NCBI taxonomy): domain Eukaryota; kingdom Metazoa; phylum Arthropoda; class Arachnida; order Araneae; family Theridiidae; genus Parasteatoda; species Parasteatoda tepidariorum. The sequence continues at coordinate 20,542,939 of NC_092215.1, forward strand.
TATTTATTATAATTATTTATATGTAGTGGTGGTCAAACTCATTTATAATTATCATTATAATTCAAAAAGTTAATTGGAATAACCTGAGTATTGCTACCACTTTAAATATAAAAATAAAATCTTCCGGAAAATCCGGAAGAGTTGGCAGGTATGACATTGTTACATAATTCAAAATGTTTTATTCACTGTATATAATTTTCATGATGAATGGGGTAGGGGCCGCTGCGCAGCCTAGGCACCCAGTTTTGTTTTAATAAAGAAGAAAGACTTTTATAAAAGGTTTTGGGTACATGCGCACAACTGGTTATCTTTGCAGTCTGCGCGGACTACTTATGGAAGACCGTGTGGAGGCTTCTTAATGTAGGAGGTGATGGTTGGCCCCTCGTGCATTTATTTAGAAAAAACCTAGTTTGGAGTATATTATTATATTGCGTAAAACTGCAGCTTTTAGAGAGAAAACGATTGCGGATTTGAAATCAGAGATGCGGAAATATCGAAAATCCTTTCAAAATTCTGATGCAACAGAAAATACGTAATTTTTTCACCATTGTTATTATCAGTAATTAAAAATTTAATTAAATACATAAAACCTGATAATTGCGCCGTTAAATGTTGAAGGGTGGGCAAAATTAAAAAAGTTAAGAGTGCCCACTGTTGCTTTTTTTCGACCTCTTTATTCGTTTCGGGAAGATCAGACTTCCGGGCAGGTCCCTATTAGTTTTTATTATTTAATTTTGCTTATATTTAATTTTTTGTGATAGCAAATATTTTGCAATCATTTTTTTTAATTCTTGTTTTGAGAACTTAGGCTTAAAATGATTTTATCTGGCAATTATTTAAATGTGCTAAGCAAATATATCAAAGATCTGCTTTCTATCTTTAGGTCTCTTTCAATGTTGCAAAATGTAAATGAAATATTCACTTACTTTATAAATCTAATAGTCTATATATATCTAATAGTCTTATAAATCTAATCTTCGCACCAGGCAATACTCAAAAAATGGTAGTTATGTTAAAATGAAGCATATTATTATGATTTTAAGAAACAAAAAAATTTAATGAATATGACTAAATCCATCGAACTCTTGAATTTTTAATTTTTTCAGTTAAAGCTAATGATGAGAAATTTCAGTTTTCAAATAACGAAAGAACTGCCATATTTTAAATAATTCTAAGTGTATACGAGCACTGCTTAATTGGCATTTTGGTAAGAGTGAGAAAAAATTCTTTGAAAAGCTTTAAAATAGACTATAACTGGCATAAATATATAACTGGTCACGCAAATCCTTCTAATCATGAATTTATATTCTATAGTTATGGAATTCATTCATATTATTTCATAACATTCATATGGAGTCAATGGATTAAATATGAAATGAAAGGTATGGTCCTTAAAAGACGAAAAAAATTAAATTATAAAAAAGAGTACTAGAGTATAATAATCTGTTCCGAATTTATTTGGGTGAGCAACCAATTCATGGATGCCAACTGCCTATTTTGTTCCGAAGATTTTATAACGTAGCGACGCCTTGGTATTCCCACCCGAGGAAATTATAACAAAGGTTCGATGCCTCAAACTAGAATTATAACAGTGGTTGTTGTTGTTGCCGTAGGCCATTAAAGCAAGGTTGCGATTGTTCTTCTTTTCCAGTGGCGTCATCTATGGCCAAGAATTCAACTTCTGCCCAACCCATACGTTACACCCGTTCATACCAATTCATACATCCAATCTTTAATCCACAGATCAACATTTTGACCTGAACCAGAGTACGATCAATCCCTAATTCAGTTACCCTCTGAGGTATAATTTGTTATAGGAACATGGAGGACTTAGTGATCAGACAGATTTAGTTTGCACCAGTAACCGTTTACTATAACTCAATGTTAATGTTTTGACTTAAAGAGACGCAACATATGTGGAGCAAAAGAGTGCGTACATATATATTTAAATTTATAACAAAAGTATACGCCAGGACTAAGTACAGAGACTCCAACTACAACGGATTCTCCGTAGTTTTGAGTTACTTTTTTTTAGTGGAGCTGAGCTGAAGCAGTTAATTAAAAGTATCATATGAAATTCAACTTCGTTAAAGTTACGTTGGCACGTTCTAAAAGCACGCGTAATTATCTTGATTCTACAACTTTTCTTACTTAATTCAGTACCAATTTCTTAAAACTTTTTTAGAAAACGGAGCAGTTGACGTTCTTGAAGACTTCATCGATTTCAGTTTGTTGCGAATTTTTTTAAACAATCAGATTTTTTTTAAAAAAGAAGAACTTAAGAGCTAACGCTTTCGTTTGTTCATTCATTGCAGTAGAACTGGGCGTCTGAGGCCTTACGGTTGAAGCTTTCATTTGCATACCTGCCAACTTTTACGCATTTGGTGTGAAATTTTATTTCTTTAGTTAAAGTGGTAGTAAAATGTATGTTTTCTATATATTCCTTGCACTTATAAACTTCATTTTTCATCTTTTTGATTCGCCACTATTTTTAAAAAATCTAAGCATATATATTAATATTTAATATAGATATGGTAGTCAGCATAAACTTGTTCAAAATACAGGGTATTTTTCTGCCCATGAATGCAATTTATATTCCATTTGACTACCACTGGCGAAAATCATACTTAAAATTAATAAAAATTGGCAGGTATACATTTGTATGACCTTTTATCTGAATGTTTAAATTGCTTTTGTTTAGTGGTAGGAAAAATTCCTTTAATTCAACTTTATTAAAAATACATTATCCTTGCTAACATTAGCAAAAATATTATCTAAACCTTCGGAGAATCCGTAGTAATTGGAGTCTGAAAAGTATATTAATTTTGCTAGCACTAAAAAAAAAATTGGCCACAAATCGCAGCGGTTTGGTATTTCTCGTAAAACTAACACTATAGCAAAGCTCTCTGTATCCCAGAAAAGGAAAAAAACTGAAAATAATACCATTTTAATTCTAGATTACTTAAAAAGTAAAATGAATGCTTTTTGCATAGTTAGTTTATCCCTTTTTTCCAAAAAACAAACAGTTTACCTTTTATGTCTAATAAATTTTTAACTGAGAAAATTACTTCCTCTCGAAAATAAGATAGACATAAACTGATTTTAAGACCAATTGTTTTTTCAAAAATCTTTTTCGGAGTGAAAACAGTTCTTGGTTAAAGGTAATGTAGTAATAGTTTTTTTTATAAAATACAATTAAAAAAACTTTATCCATCAATATAAACAATTAATTTTAACAGATATATGAAAGTTCAAAAAAGTTTATTTGTTACGATGGATGTCTTATGCAAATTCTGCTTGCTGAACCAATTTTTTCCGTGCCTTACTACTAGCAGAGATGCCAACTGCTCCGGACAAGCCAAAATAATTTTTAAAAAAATGGTAAATAACTACAAAGTAGATTTTGCAAATATTTGACCATGTTTGCTTGCTTTTTGAAAGGTATACCATGACATAAGCAGAGATGCCAACTTGCTCCGCTTTGTGAAACAGTATTTTCTAGTGGTAGCGAAATATAAGTAACATTGAGTTTAGTATTTTTCATTTTAAGTAATTTTTTTCACCACTAAATATCAAAAATTATAAGAATTATATAACGAATCCAGCGACTGGTTACTATATTAAAAAGTTGGCGTAACTATCCTTCTTAAACAAATTTTGCTATATAATTTGCTACCACTTTATTAAAACTATTCTAGAAAGTGGAGCAGTTGGCATCCCTGCATAAGTACGATAAAGTGGTGAATTATATAAGCCTACGAATTATTTAGAAATAGTGGTGGATAAAAATCTACTAAATTGAATTTATTAAACCAAGAATCACAATTGATAAACTACCACTTTAAAATAAATATTTGCTGTCCGGAGCAAGTTGGCATCTCTGTACTAGTGAAAAAATAATTCACAAAATCCACAAAAATTGAAGGACATGCATTTAAGTATCATATAATTCATTTTATACAGTAATAAGAGTAATACATTTCAATTCCCTCTATACTACTAGTGAATCACAAAATCCTCACAATTGAAGGACATGCATTTAAGTATCATATAAGCCATTTCATACAGTAATAAGAGTAATACATTTCAATTCCCTCTATACTAATAGTGAAAAAAATAAATCACAAAATCCTCACAAATTGAAGGATATGCATTTAAGTATCATATAAGTCATTTCATACAGTAATAAAAGTAATACATTTCAATTCCTTTTATATTTCAGTAAATTATACGTAGCGCTTTCTCCTAAAGATGATTTAATTCAAACAATTCTAAGTTTAGTGTTATCTTAATACATACAAAATTTAACAAAAAATAAAAATTTAAATATACCATTACACTCAGACTTCTAAATAAAGCACTTTCCTTTGCGCAATAAAGCGTGTTTGATATAAAGTACTTCATCATTCGAACTTAATTAAGGGTAAAACTGGATTTTAGTAGGTTTTATGGTAAGAATTTAATGTTAGATAGGTGGTTTAGTACCTAAAGTATGAAGTTTTCAAAAGTTTTAATGCTTCCCTTGAAAAGATTAAATAGGGATAAACCTGAAGCAAAATATAAATAATCACTTAAATTTTCAATTTATGCAAATGCTCATTTAAAATGACATAAAATTATATTCTGTATTTTAAAGATAATTATAATTTTGTTTAAACATTATTTGTTATTTTGTTCTCAGGATCTATGTGATTAGTTCATACCTGCTAAAAATAAGAAACACTAACTTTAACTTTATTAATTGCAATTCAAAAATAAATATAATAAACTCGTTTTAACCCTTTACAGAATATAAAAAAAGATTCAAAATTTACTGAAGTGTAGACGTTTAATAATGAAGTTTATAGCGAACTTATGAAAATAATATGCTTTGTGTATAACATACCTGTCAACAATGATTGTTACCAAATATAATTTTCCCATGTGGTAAAAAAATTACGATTGAATAACAATTGTAATCAGAAATGTAATTTTGCTTTAACCATGCTTAACACAAACGTATGATAAAAAACGTATAGCTTTTATAACTTCAATTTCAGTTATATTGTACCTTATTTGATAAAAAAATTTAATTTTACTTTAAGTATTTGGAATGGAATACTTATATTATGAATAATACATAAAAACGCATGCAAAGTTAGCTAAAAGTGTTGACGTGTATTAATAAAATTTATAGCGAATAACTTATGGAATAAATATGCTTTATATTTAACATACCTACCAACAATAATTGTTCTCAGATATGATTTTTCCATGCTTAAAAAAATTATGATTGAATAACAATCGTGGGATGACAAACGTACATCTTTTTTAATTTCAAAATAAGTAATACTGTAGCCTATTTTATGAAAAAATATATAATTTTGCCTGGAGTATTTGGGATGGGATTTTATACTATCTTGTTGTCAGCTCCCCCGATTATATCCGCAAAACGCAAAAGAGATTGCTAAAAATGCTGATTTTATATTCGTGGAATATACATTAAAAGACTACCACTCGAAAATATAAATTCGATGTCTAGAGCAAGTAGGCATCTCTGATTAAATTTAACATAACTGCCAAAAATAATTGTTGTCAACTCATGTGGTAAAAAATGACAATTGAATAACAATCGCAGACCTACAATTTTTTTACGCTTTTCAAAAATGTGTTTTCTCAGTGGTAGAGTAAGACCAATGATATTGACAATGTATGTTAGTGTTTCTTAAAAATTCATCCAACAATTAAAAACAGTATCAGAGAGCAAGTAAGCCTATAATATATACAGGGCGGCCAACTTTCTATTCTTTTAGTAAAAATTTATTCTAGTGGTAGCTAAGTCAATGTTTTCATGTATTATTTTGTTTACATATAAACTTATTTTCCACACTACTACGTATGAATGATTTAAAATCTTCATTGTGATTCAATAGTGACTAAGTGGTAGCCAAAGGTAAAAATAATATCCCTTATTGACATGAAGTTGTAATACAGATAATTTACAGATATTTTTAAGGGACAGGGGTGCCAACTTTCTACGCTTTTTGTAAAACTTTATTCTATGTATTATTTTTTTATTCATTTAACCTTATTTTCAACACCACTACAAATAAATGATTTAAAAGTTCACATGCAATGTCACTTTCTTCCAGATCTCTCATGGTGTAGCTTCTGTTGGCAAAATTACCTAAATTTTTGAAAAAGCTAAGTAGTTTAAATTATTTAAATGTAATGGTAGTCAAAAATAGTTTTAAGCAGTATTTATTAAATTATGAATAAAATTTAGTTCAATACATTTTACCACCACATTTTAAAGATAATTGAAATCTTCCAGTAAAAGACTTAGCAAGTATGCAATCGTAGGCAAAAATGTAATTTTACTTTAATTATGCTTAGTACAAGCGCATAACACATTTATTTATATGTTTAATTTTTTATTAAATTGTTTCAAATGAACTAAATAAGCAAGTAGAAAGGCATTTTTAAAAAATAAAAATAAAAGTGCACGGAAAATTCGCCGAAGTAGACAGGTAAGTTCTTATAATTTTAAAACAAGTTACACTGTTGCTTATATATTTAAATTTTGCTTGTCGTATATGGAATGGTATATTAATCATTGCACTCATGCTCATATGTGGTAGTTATCTTAGCATCAGCCTCGCAAGGGGCTCTAACTAATTCACCTGAGAAGGGAATGTATAATAAATCGCCGAAGCGCAATTGAATGGTGAAAGTTGGGGTAATAATACATTACACATAGCTGCCAACTTGCCTCTGGCATCGGATAAATATTTTTGAGTGGTAGTCTTTTAATGTATGATTCTTGGTTTAGAAAATACGATTTATTGGATTTTTACTAACCCGTACTTCTAAATGATTCAAAAATTTATGTGATACGTCACAGTTAATACCTGGTTGAGCGGTATTGCCAGCCAAACCAGGGACAAAGAATCAATAAATCTTTATCCTCTTCAGTCCTGCCGTCAAATGCTGTGCGAAGCGCGGTAGTGGCTGGTTTGAGCCCGGTCGTAACCCAGGATGTATTCTTTGGGAAGTCTTCTCTGCATTGTTCTATCCGTCCTACTTAGCAAAGGTTTATAATCTTAACTCTTTATATCACCGTGTTGCACATCTGCAACATACACAAAAAGCCTATGTCTTTGCCCCAACAAATTTTGTAGGACGATTTCGGCGATTGTCGGCCAAAACCAGTGAGCCAAGATGAAATTGGGCAATTGGGCACTGACCTAATTGGGCTAACAAAAGAATCAGATGCAAATACCCGAAATGCAAAGAATTTGCACAAACTATTTGTAAGAAATGTGGTGTAGGACTTTGTTACAACAAAAGTAACAACTGTTTTAAAAATTTTGATATGAATTAAAATTTTTGAATCTTTCAATCTTAGTGCCATTTTTCACAATGTTGCAGGAATGCAACAAGCACTTTTTGTCATTTTGCATAAGGGTGCAGAAATGCAACAATCAATTTTTTTCCAATAATTTTTCTTATTTTATGTTGTAAATTTTTTTATTATTTTTTACATGCTTAGAATGATGTATTCTAATGTATGAGTAAATTTTATTAAAATCAGAGAAATTGAGATATAAAGGGTTAAATTGAGCACACAAGTCTATATTATGTGAGTGAAATGAAATAACATGCAAATGCATGTTATTTCAATAAAGTAATACAGCTAAACCCTGAACAAAGAATAACAAAAGTCAGATGGTTCGTAAGAAACGACACAAAACACCCCGATTTCAAAACAGATGCAATAGACAAACATTAAGCTGAATAAAATATCAAATTCTATGAAAAAGTATGTATAAATAAAATAATTATTTTAATATTACGTACGGGAAACGCTAAATAGATTTACTTATGAGTTAAGGCATTATATAGAAGCGTTTTTAAATATATATGCAGCAGAGAATACAGGGATGCCTCAAGTGACAAAAAATGTAAAAAGTGGCCATTAAAGTAAAGCAGAAATCAATTAAAAGAGACTAAAATTGGCAATTTTGCTAGCATATTTCTTTCAGTTAATTATTGAAAGAGATTGCCAAGAATGTTTTCGTTTTAAACATGAATGTTTTCCAATGTAAGACATGATAATAGTTTTGCTTGAAGGATTAAATAATTTAAATTAATAAAAATAAATTCATTTCCCACCAATTACAACATTTTTACTCGCCTGTGGCATTCTTGTGAATATAATGATACCGTTAAATGCAATAAAATGATAATTTTATTGCTACATAAGAAAAACGCTTAATAGATTAATGAGTTAAAGTATCATGCAGAAATGTTTTTGAATGTTTATGAAACAGAGAATAAAAGGAAACTGTTAATTGCAGTAAAATAATGATTTTATTATTACGTAAGTAGATAGATGAATGAGTTAAAGTATCCTGTAGAAATGTTTTGAATTGTAATGAAGCAGAGAATAAAATGAAGCTGTTACCTGAAATAAAATAATAATTTTATTATTGCATAAGATAAACGCTAAATAGATTAATGAGTTAAAGTATCATGTAGAAATGGTTCTAAATGTTTATGAAGCAAAGAGTAAAATTAAACTGGTTACTGCAATAAAATAATAATTTAGATTAATAGGTATAGATTACTAGATTAACTAATGAGTATGAGTTAAAGTTAACTAATGAGTTTTTAAGTAAAACAATAATTTTATTATTACATAAGATGAACTCTAAATATAATGAGTTAAGGGATCATGTAGAAATGTTTTTAGATGTTTATGAAACAGAAAATATAAAGAAACTGTTAACTTCTAGCAATCAGAATATTATTCAAAACATGTACTTTATATAATGAAAAAAGTAAAGTTTTCAGAAAACCAACAGTAGTTATTTTTTTTTTGCTTTTGACTAGGTTTTTTGACAAAACAAGATATTAAAGAAAGTTAAGATTTCAAGATCCGCGTGTTGCATTAACAATTTTCTTTCATGTAATCCACTTTTTGAAACTTTTAGTAAAAAAGTCTTTTAAAATTGCTGCACAGAATCTTCTACATAAAGAAAGCATTTCATTGTTGGCCGAAACTTTAAAACAAAGTGCAATTTTTTTACATAATAATGGTTTAATGTTTTTTGAGAATGCTATTTGTTCACATTAAAATGAACTAATTGCAAATTATAAAATTTGTGGTTTAGTTTCTGGCAGAAAAATGTAGTTTGCATTCTGGATGCACTTAAGATTTAAAAGTTAGACAGTTAATACTTACTCTGCTTCTTTAAACTATATTAAATTTGAGACAAAGCAGCTTGGAAATTCTTTTAAAATTAACCTATGCATACCTGCCTACTTTTACTCTTTCAGAGAAAATATTTCCTAAATTGTAGGGAAAAACTAATTGAAATGCAATTGTAGATAAAATTAACTTTTCACTATCGTTATGGTTCACACTTATTCTTGTTTTCACAACTTGCTTTATTGATTTATTTGCTTTTAGTGGTAGACAAAATCAAAATTAATTAAGATTTATATTTATCTAAGAGTTAAAAATAATTTATAAGAATCCTTATTACTTTAAATATAAAAATGAAACACTACGGATAATCCGTTGTTGTTGATAGCCATGCATATGTAGTATAATTTCTTACTTTTATCTCTTAGAAATTGCATATTAATAAAATAATTTTCTTTCTTTCTAATTTTCAACTCGTTTATTATAAACGTAATTTAAAGCTAACAGTTTTAATAAAAGTTGCTAAGATTGATTATGACAGTTATTTCCTATTTTTTACTCTTGGCCATTTTCAATTCTTAGAAGCATTCATACTACATTTCTTTATAATAGGAAGTTTGAAATTATAGAGAGAAATTATATATAATGCTATAATGCATTGTAAGTTATCAACAATGGCGTAATATCTTTTTTCATCTAGTACGAATTGTATATTAATGAAATAATTTTTAAAAAAAATAATTTTTTCCTCTTAACTCGTTTATTAAAGCCTTAATTAAAGTTAAGAAATTTAAACCGTAGTTACAAAGATTGATTTCGACTAAAAGTTCCTAATTTTTACTTATGGATATTTTTTGTTGTTCTGAGCGACAATACTCCTTTACTCACACTCATGCGTGATAGTTATCTAACACGTTGAACGCCACGCTAATTTTACATGGCTTGCCCGTCTGACCAAGCTGTAATTAACTACAAACTAAAATTGCAAATATTAGATTTTGCCAGTTTTAAAAGGTTTAGCATGACATATATGAAAAAAGTGGTGAATTATATAAGACTACGAATTGTTTAAAAATAGTGGTGGATAAAAATCTACTAAATTGAATTTATAAAAACCAAGAATCACAATAATTAGGTAAATTTTGAATAAATTTCCTGCAATTCCATAAAAGAGTGTAAATTTTATAGTTCTATATCACGTTATACGCTGTCAGCCAACTGTTTTTCGCGGCCTATGCGAAAGGTCAGTGTCATGCGACCTAAATGTAATTTCAGCGTCAGCCACCGGTGGTTGACGCTGCCTAAATGGAAAGTCCAGCGTCAGTCACCGATGGCTGACGCGGCGCTTAACGTGTTAAGTGAAGTAGAACATCACAGATCAGGGATCTTTCCCTGTTGGATAATACTCCATTCAGGGCTGAAAGTTCATGTACATCAAGACGGAAAAGAGTGAAAACTGGTAACAAATATATTCTCAACTTTTCTTCGGGAATAATAAAACATCCATAACTACAAATTTCTTTTAACGGATACAATACATATATTGAATTGCTTCTTAACCGAGAAAAATTAACATCAATTAAGTGTTTAGGGTTAAGAATAGGCTTACTCTACCCGAAAATGATCCGTTATTGAAATNATTTTGGAATTGAAATTGTTTTAAGAACAGTTATTGATATAAAAAAAAACACAACTTATTTAGTTTATAAAAATGCCATTTTTTTGGTGGTAAATATATTTAACACGACCTATTAGGAACTTACTGATTTTTTTTTCATTATTTATAAAATAAACTTTATAAATGTTACAAACTTCAAAAGGAATTATGTGTTTTATAACTTTTATACGCTTTTTTAAACTAGCAAATGGTTGACAATTTTATTCAAGCGTTTTTCAAGAAAGCTGAAGCTATTAACAAATGGAAACCTAAATTAAAAGTGGTAAAAAAGTGGTGGTAATTATACTTACCACGGCCTTCGAAAGGGTTAAAATTAGCAGTTTAAACCAAAGTTTGCAAAGATTGATTTTGACTGCATTTCCTTTTTCTCCTCTTTATTATTTTCTATTGTTTTAAGCGTCAGTACTCGGTTTTTTTAAAATATGAAGTATACGATTAGAAAGTTTAAAATTATTTGTAATGCTTTAAAAATATCACATATAGCGCAATTCATTACTTTTATTTCTTAGGAATTATATATCAATAAAATAAGTTTTAAAAAATTATATATATTTTTTATTTACATCTCGTTTATTAAAAGCGTAACTCAAAGCAAATTGATTTATCCAAAATTACAAATATAAATTTTGACTGTAATTTTGAATTTTTTACTTTTCACGTTTTCAATTGTTCTAAACGTTTATATTTCGTTTTAGGAATGTATGAAGTTTAAGACTAGAAAGTTTAGAAATTATTTGCATTATTTTAAAAGTTATATATAGCAAAATTTCTTACTTTCATCTAGTAGAAATTACATATTAATAAAATAAGTTTTAAAAAAATATTTTTTTATTTTCAGTTCATTTATTATAAGCATTACTTAAAGTAATCAGTTTTAACCGAAGTTGCAAAAATTGATTTTGACTGAAGCTTTCTATTTTTTACTCTTGGACATTTTCAATTGTTCTAAACGATAAGTAATATGTGTGTATTTTCTGCGACAAAGTTTGCAGTTTAGAAATGATTTCTGTTTTGCATGCCATATGTGATTATCGACCTTAAAGGCAATGTTCTAATTAGCAATGCTAATTAAGAACAAAGTATAAACAATTAGGAATAATTATATTTCACTTATCCTAAAGCTGTTAAGTGTCAAAGGTTAAATAAATTTTTTGTTGTAAACGAAATATTCTTCATTGAATCAATGAAAGATTATATAATTAGCATTTGCAAATCTAATTTTCTTCTATAAGTTTAAATGCAAAAGTTGAGACTGACAGCATTTTAATGAAATACTTTGGTTATACATTCTATTTAGTCCTCACTTAAGAATTTTTTTAAAATGAAAGTTGTTTTGATTTGATTTTATTGAAATGTAAAGTTAAAAGTTTCTTTCCCTGCTTGACACAGAATTTTTAACACGTTAAATGCCACACTAATCTTGCACGCTTAGCCAAACGCTAAATAACTACAAAATAAATTTGCAAATATGACAGATTTTGCCATTTTTTTAAAAAGTTTAGCATGACATATCTGAAAAAAGAGGTAAATTATGCAATGTGTTGTTTAGAAACAGTGGTGGATAAAAATCTACCAAATTGAATTTTTTAAACCAAGAATCACAATTAATAAACTACCGGTTTAAAATATTTATTCGTTGTCCAAAGCAAGTTGGTATCTCTGTTTATCTAAATAAAACAATTTTTGTGTATTCTATATTGCAATAATTTCTTCAAGCCATTTTAGCAACGATAATAATATAAGAAAATTAAAAATTTACTCGAATTATGTGTTTCCAATAATCTTGACTTTGCCAGTCACCGGTGATCCCCGTGGAGCTACGAACAAACTCAGTGCCAGTCACCGGTGACCCCCATGGCATTCAGCGTGTTAATAAGCATAATTTTCTTACTTTTTCATATTTTTGTATCAATTTTGGACAAAATAAATTAACTACATCAAGTAAGAAACGTTATATATAGTATTTGAATAATTTATATTTTTAAGAAATACAGCTTGAAACACTGTAGTCTTTTTTCGCATTAAAGGTTGTTCCGTTGTCGTCAGCCATTATGGCAGAGGGGAGGGGATTTTTCTTGTTTTCCAGTGGCGCCATCTATTGTTAAGAATTCGACTTCTGCCACAACCATATGTTACACGTTCATTTATAAGGTGGACCCAGTCATGTATCCCTTCATTCATCCACACATAGTACTATTGACCTGAACCAGAGAACGATCAATCTCCACTTCAGTACCCCTAGGAGTATAATTTGTTATGGGAACATGGAGGACTTTGTGACCAAAGAGGTTTAACGTGCACCAGTCTTTATTTATCACACGAAGATTCCTCGGCTGACTGGATTCAAACCCCCGTTTTCACAAACGTGAGTTCAGCACCCTGCCAACCAGGCTATCACGTTCCCTGTATTGAAGATAAACTCTTCCAAACACGACTCTCTTCCGTACAATAATTTTACAAATTTGGATTTGTTTTCAGTTATTTAGATCTAAAGAAATAGTTATTCATGATTGAAATGTCCTTAATTTATAAAATCAATTATTGATATATAGGGCCGGGATAGCCCGGTCGGTAGGGCGCTGGGCCCATGTCCGAAAGTTCGTGGGTTCGAACCCCGCCGGCCGAAGACTCCCCGTGTAGTAAAGTGACTGACACACGCCAAATCTGTCGAATCACCAAAGTCCTGCATGTTCCCATAACAAATCAATACCTTAGGGGTTACTGGAGTGGAGATTGATCGTTCTCTGATTCAGGTCAAAATTTCGATCTGTGGATGAATGAATGGAAGCATGAATGGGTTCACCCTATAATCGGATGCGACGTATGGTGTTGCAGAAGTCGAATTCTTGGCCATAGATTGCGCCACTTGAGAGCAAGAACAATCGCCCCCCCCCTCTGCCTAAACAAGCATACGTCAACAAAAATTATTTTTGAATACGAATGAAAAAAAAAGTCAACTTTTTTTTTAGGTTTTATATTTAAGTACAAATGTAATTTGGTATTTCAAATTTGTTTAGTAAACTATTAGAAAGTTTTATATTTAAAAGGTACTGAAATATATATTTTTTGTCCTTAAAGCGTAAGAAAAAAGTATACTAAAGTAACACCGGTGTCTCCTCTGCGTCAAAGGGTTAAAAATCTGAAAAGAAATTAAAAGCTAGTTGTGAAACTTACTCCCTGCTAAGGGTGTGAAAATGAAACTTAATGTTGTCAAAAGGTGGTTACAGTGCGAAAAATTAAAAAATGGTGGCAAATGTTTTATGAAGTTAATGTAAATTTAATAAGCTTTAATTTCACTTCAAATTTAATAACTCGGATAGTCAAAATTAATGAATATTTTTCATTGTTAGTAATTAGTAAAACATTTTTAAATTTATAATTTAAATAAATATAAACAATATATAAAATTTAGATATCAAAATTAGAAAGAAGTCCAAAAATTTTGCTTTATCGATTTGTTTCTAACAACTTTAAATTTTTGTTGGCTACTCTAAGACTTGTTATAAATATATTCACTGAAGCATCACTGTTGCATTACATAAAATATTAGTTAATGAAATGTCACTAATTTAGATAATTATATTAATTATATTTTTGTGTTTAGCAAAACTAGCGTCTTATTTTCGGTCTTTTTTAATTTAACTTTCGTGATTAAAAATAATTCTAGGGTTAAAACCATTTAATACAACGGAAGTTACTTACGCTGATCAAATATTCAGGATAGCTTCAAATGTTGGAGAATGTACAGTGGCTTTTTTATTTTATATTTTATAACCGTCGTTGAACAGCCGATCCAATTTTTTGGATTCGCGGCTACTAATGTTCAAATTCGTAGCCTTGTAATTTTGAACCCTATATAGAAGACAAAACCTGTTAATTCTCATTAAGTTGCATCATAAATTCATTTACTTCATTCTTTATTAATTTTAACTTCATTAGATTGTAACTTAATTTCAAATTAAATTTAAATCCTACTGCAAATCAAATTCGTTATTGCAAATTATGTAGAATAAATCATTTCTTTTTACAAATTTCATGTATAAAAATTAATCTAAATAAAATAATAAAATTTAAAAGATTAAAATTTCTCGGATAAAAATTCTAAACAAAATAATAAAATTAAAAAAAATGAATAGATTTTAATAAAATTTAATAAAAGGGAAATTTATTTCATAGAAATTATTGCATACATTCAAAAAAAATATAACAACGAAAATTTCACGAAACTATGTCAGAAAAAATGAAAAGCACTAAGCTGACTCACAGGTTTACATTTATTGTGAAATCGATACAATACATAAAATTATACTAAAATTATACTAAAATAATAACAATAAAGTTTAACAATAGGATAGTTAACAATAGAAAAGGGCTAAATAAGTCAACGTATATTACAATATCTTAAAAGTAATTATCTTTAATATCTCACTTATCAAAATACGATAAAATAAAGTCGAAATTCTTGGATATTTTTCAAAACCTGTTTTACATCTGAGTGATTTATGTTTCAGATTTGGACACAATTTTAGCTCAATTCTCATTAAGTTGCATCGTAAATTCATTTACCTCATTAAATTTGGATTATAAATCACTGTCAAGATCGAAATGTCCAAGGACTTAACAATTCATGAATAATTACTTATACTGGTCTCAGTGGGTTGTAGAAGACTAGGTTACGAACTGCTGCTATAGATATTTAAGTGTCATTTAAATAGTATTAAGCTGTATATTGAGAAAGCATCGGAAAGTACTAATAGTCACCACAGCTATTAATTACAATAAATATTACAGATTTGTATAATAAGGTGTAATAAAATGAAGGCTTGTTTTCTAACTATTTTTTTCTGACATGTGTATGATTATTTTAAACGAAGTATTTTTTGTATAAATTTTTAATCATTCAAATTTTTAAAATTATAAATCGCAATATAAATGTATAAAATTATAAACAGTTTTGCTATAGTATATAAGTGTCATTTAAATATTATCAAGCTGCATATTGAAAACGTAATTGGAAAGTACTAATAATCACCACAGCTATTAATTACAAAAATATCACAGATTCGTGCAATGAGGTGTAATAAAATAAAGTCTCTCCATTTTTTTGTATGGTTATTCTAAACGAAATATAATTTATATAAACTTTGATTTATTTAAATATTTCGAATTATGAATCTCAATATAAATGTTTAAAATTATAAATAATTCTGCTATGGATATTTAAGTGTCGTAAAAACAGTATTTAACTGTATATTGAGAAAACATGGAAAAGTACTTTTATCACCATAGCAATTAATTAAAAAATAATAGTTGCATTAAAAGTTTGTATTTTCCCAAATTTCTTTTGACATCTGCATGATTTTCCNAAGACTCTCCGTGTTGTAAAGTGACTGATGCACGTTAAATATGTCGAGTCGCAAAAGTCCTCCATGTTCCCATAACAAATCAATACCTCTGGGGGTACTGGATTGGAGATCGATCGTTCTCTGATTCAGGTCAAAATTATGATCTTTGGATGAATGAATGGATGCATGAATGGGTCCGCCCTATAAACAGGTGTGACGTATGGTGTTGCAGAAATTCAATTCTTGGCCATAGATGGCGCCACTTGAGAACAAGAACAATCGCACCCCCTCTGCCTAAACAGGCATACGTCAACAACAATTATTGATATGTTTTTGAAGACGAATGAAAAAAAAGTCAACTTTTTCTTAGATTTTATATTTAAGTACAAATGTAATTTGTTATTCCAAATTTTTTTTAGTAAACTATTTGAAAGTTTTATATTTAAAAGATACTGAAATGTATATTTTTTGTCATTAAGGCGTAAGAAAAAAATATACTAGAGTAACACCGGTGTCTCCTCTGCGTCAAAGGGTTAAAAATCTGAAAAGAAAGGGTGTGAAAATGAAACTTAATGTTGTCAAAAGGTGGTTACAGTGCGAAAAATTTAAAAATGGTGGCAAATGTTTTATGAAGTTAATGTAAATTAAATTAACTTTAATTTCACTTCAAATTTAAGAACTCGTATAGTCAAAATTAATAAATATTTTTCTTTGTTAGTAATGAGTAAACCATTTTTAAATTTTTAATTTAAATTTAAATGAATAATTTATAAAATTTAAAAAGCAAAATTGCAAAGAAGTCCAAAAAGTTTGCTTTATCGGTTTGTTTCTTACAATTTTAAATTTTTGTTGGCTACTCTAAGACTTGTTATAAATATATATTTACTGAAATATCACTGTTGCATTTTATAAAATAATAGTTTATGGAATGTCAATAATTTAGATAATTATATTAATTATATTTTTTTAAATTTCAACTTTATTATATTGTAAATAAATTTCAAATTAAATTTATTTCCTATTGCAAATCAAATTCGTTATTGCAAATTATGTAAAATAAATTATTTATTTTTGCAAATTTCATGCATAAAAAATAGTCTAAATAAAATAATAAAATTTAAAAGATTAAAATTTTTTGGATAAAATTCTAAACAAAATAATAAAATTTAAAAAATTAATATTTCTCGGATAAAAATTCTAAACAAAATAATAAAATTAAAAAAAATTTATAGATTTTGATAAAATAGAATAAAAGGGAAATTTGTTTCATAGAAATGATTGCATACATTCAAAAACAATATAACTACAAGAATTTCACAAAACTATGTCAGAAAAAATGAAAAGCACTGAGCTGACTCACAAGTTTACATTTATTGTGAAATCGATACAATACATAGAATTATACTAAAATAATAACAATAATGTTTAACAATAGGATAGTTAACAATAGAAAAGGGCTAAATAAGTCAACGTATATTACAATATCTTAAAAGTAATTATCTTTAATATCTCACTTATCAAAATACGATAAAATAAAGTCGAAATTCTTGGATATTTTTCAAAACCTGTTTTACATCTGAGTGATTTATGTTTCAGATTTGGACACAATTTTAGCTCAATTCTCATTAAGTTGCATCGTAAATTCATTTACCTCATTAAATTTGGATTATAAATCACTGTCAAGATCGAAATGTCCAAGGACTTAACAATTCATGAATAATTACTTATACCGGTCTCAGTGGGTTGTAGAAGACTAGGTTACGAACTGCTGCTATAGATATTTAAGTGTCATTTAAATAGTATTAAGCTGTATATTGAGAAAGCATCGGAAAGTACTAATAGTCACCACAGCTATTAATTACAATAAATATTACAGATTTGTATAATAAGGTGTAATAAAATGAAGGCTTGTTTTCTAACTATTTTTTTCTGACATGTGTATGATTATTTTAAACGAAGTATTTTTTGTATAAATTTTTAATCATTCAAATTTTTAAAATTATAAATCGCAATATAAATGTATAAAATTATAAACAGTTTTGCTATAGTATATAAGTGTCATTTAAATATTATCAAGCTGCATATTGAAAACGTAATTGGAAAGTACTAATAATCACCACAGCTATTAATTACAAAAATATCACAGATTCGTGCAATGAGGTGTAATAAAATAAAGTCTCTCCATTTTTTTGTATGGTTATTCTAAACGAAATATAATTTATATAAACTTTGATTTATTTAAATATTTCGAATTATGAATCTCAATATAAATGTTTAAAATTATAAATAATTCTGCTATGGATATTTAAGTGTCGTAAAAACAGTATTTAACTGTATATTGAGAAAACATGGAAAAGTACTTTTATCACCATAGCAATTAATTAAAAAATAATAGTTGCATTAAAAGTTTGTATTTTCCCAAATTTCTTTTGACATCTGCATGATTTTCCAAAATGATATATAATTTATGTAAACTCTGATTTATTTTAATTTTTAAAATAATAAATCGCAATATAAATGTTTAAAATTATAAACAGTTCAGTTATAGATATTTAATTGTCATTTAAACAGTGTTTAGCGGTAGATTGAGAAGGCATCGAAAAGTACTTATAATCACCAAAGCTATTAATTACAAAATAATTGTTGCATTAAAAGTTTGTATTCTCCCAAATTTCTGTTGATATCTGTATAATTTTTCTGAATAAAATATAATTTATGTAAACTTTAATTCACTTAAATTTTTTAAATTATAAATCATAATACAAATGTTTAAAATTATAAATAGTTTTGTTATGGATATTTAAGTGTCATTTAAGCAATGTTTAGCGGTATATTGATACCGCATCGAAAAGTACTTTTATCACCGCAGCTATTAATTAAAAAATAATTGCTGCATTAAAAGTTTGTATTTTCCCAAATTTCCGTTGTGATTTTTCTAAAAAAAATATAATTTATGTAAACTCTGATTCATATAAATTTCTTTAATTATAAATCATAATATAAATATTTAAAATTATAAATAGCAATTTAGAAGGGCTGCTATAGATATTTAGGAGTCATTTGAACAGTATTAAGCTGTATACTGAGAATTCATCGGGGAGCACTCGTAGTCACGACAGTTATTAATTACAAAAATTACTTAATGTAAGTTTGTAGTCTCCTCTTTTTTGCTGTCAGTATGATTATTCTATACAAAATATAATTAGTGTGAATTCTGCATTCTTTTAAATTTTAAAAATCGTTAATTTTATTATAACGTACTTATAGTCTAGTAAAGTACTTATAGTCACCGCAGCGATTAATTACAAAAATAACTGATTTATTAAATGTTTGTATTTACCCCATTTTCTGTTGACAACTGTATGATTTTTTTATATAAAATGTTTGTGAAAATTCTAATTCATTTAAATTATTAAAATTAAAAATCGCAATAGAAATATTTAAAATTATAAGTCGCAATATAGAAATGCTGCTATAGATATTACAGTGTATTTAAACAGTGTTTAGCTATGAAGTCAGAACTCATAAAATTAAAAATCGTAATATAAATATTTAAAATTACATGTAGCATTACAGAAATGCTGCTATAGATGTTAAAGTGTATTTAAACAGTGTTTAGCTATATAGTGAGAACGCATAATGTATTTGTAGTAATCTCAACTATTAATTACAAAAATAAATGCTTTTCTAGAAGTTTGTATTCTCCTCATTTTTTGTTGACATCTGTAAAATTTCTCTCAATAAAACATGATTTGTGAAAATTCTGATTCATTTAAAATTCTAAAAAGCGATAATTTTATTTATCTTCAAAATTAATTCATATGGAAAACAATGTCGCTCATTTTGCTAAAGTAGATCAATCTCAATTAAAAATAAAATAATTTAATTCATGAGGACAGTGTAGTCCTGCACTATATTAAAAATTAATAATTTTTATCCTATTTTATGCATAAATGTTAGAAACCAAATTATTTTATATCTGATATATATATTAAGAAGCTAAACAGTGTGAAAAATATAATAAAAAAAGTAGTTTGTTGTGAAATTTTAATTAGTATACCTGTTAAACAATATGCTATAAAATTGCATCATTCGTAATAAATTTTTTTTAAAAAAGTAATTCAGACAAAAATGACGGCTACGTCAATAGTGAAAAAATATTATTGTATATATTAATCAAGCTAAACAGTGTGAAAAATATTGTAAAGAAAAGTAAATTTGTTGTGAAATTTCACTTAATATACCGGTAAATAATATGCTATACAATTTCTTCTTTCATAATAAAAATTTTTTTTTTTTTTAAATAAGTCAATCAAAAATGACGGCTGGGACAATAATAAAAAAATATTATTATATATATTAACAGGTTAACAGTGTGAAAAATATTATAAAAAAATAAATTTGCTGTGAAGTTTTAATTAATATACCTGTTAAGTATTATAATATATACACACACAATAATATACTTTCACAATAATATTTTTTTAAAAAATAATTCTGTCAAAAATGACGACTGGGACAATAATGAAAAAAAAAATTTGAAAATTTGAAGCTTTGAAACGCATATTTTATATCTTATATATAAAAGCAGTATCACTTTCTTTAATCGAATAATTAATAAAATTTAAAAAAAATTGACATTTTTCTTGCTTTTATCTATGTAAACAGACATTTTTAAAAACATTTTAAGTAAAATTTGTTTTAATTGTAACCATTGTTTTAAAAAACAAGGGAATTATTTTAAAAATTGTATAGCATAAGATTTGATATAATAAGTTGTATTTAAAATATAATTTTATCAATATATGCTGACTGTTTTTATTACCTACTATAAGTATTGATATATTAGGTATCTCTTATATGTATAGTTGACAAAGAAAAATTAGGTTTCCAGCAGAAGAAAATTATTCGAAAACTTTCACTATCCCCTTAGTACCATTCAGGGATTATGTAACAATAGGTGTAAAAATAATAATAGGTATAAAATAATAGGTATAAAAACCATTCAGTTTTATATAGTTTAAATTTAATTGTTCTTTATCATGAGCAGTTCACATTTAAATAACGAAAAATATTTAAAAGAAATCGAAATTTTGCTATAAGTACATTACTTTTTTATTGAAAGTGATTTTTTTCTTACATAGAATCGCAACTGCGAATTGGAACAGCCGGTAAGAAATATTATTTTTAGTGATAGCAACATTAATGTTTTGGCTTATGAAATCTTAAAGTTCCAAAAAAAATATGTAAACTACCACGACGAATCAATAATTTTAAAAAAAATATGAAGATAAGATCTACTTGTTGACTAATTATGCTCATAGATGTCATAATTGTTGTTTTGCAACCACTTCGTAAAATGTTTTTCAATGACCGTCAAGTATGCAGATTAATAAAATTTTGCAGTTACTTTCTTCAGTAGTATTCTCAGATGATATCATTTTAAATTTGATCCTTGTAGTGTTTTGAAATAGAAACTGAAGTCAAACAAATAAGATGTAGAACAAACAATACATGAAATGATTCAAAATTTTAAGATTGAAAGATATATTTAGATAGGTTTAGTTTCATAATAGTTTAGTTTCGTTGTATGTATAGTTGGCGCCGAATAAATTATGTTTCTAATTTAATCTAATTTCTAAATTATTTGACAGTGTCGTCTTAGCTCAAAAAAAATTATAGAATTATTAATAACTTTACTTTAACTATTTTATGCATACTGCTTTTACTATCATGAGCAGCTTATATTTTAACGGAGAAAATTATTTAATAGAAAGTAAAATTTTATAACGATCATATTCCTTTTTCAAATAAGTATTTCGTTTATTGAAAGTGATAGTAAAATACATAAGAATTCGAAAATAATCCAGACTTGAAAACAAAATTTTAAAGTTACTTGAATCAGTAATATTCTCAGATGATATAACTTTTATAGTTGATCCATGTAGATTCGAAGCTGGAAACTTAAGTAAAACAAATAAGACGTAGAACAAATGTTACATGAAATGATTCCAAATTTTAAATAAGTATAGTTTCTTAGATAAGTACAGTATAGTATATAGTTGAGGTAGAAAAAATAATGTTTCAAGCATCAAAAGTAAAAATAAGAAATAATTTTATTTTCCCAGCTCAAAAAAATCATATAGCTATTAATAATTAACCTTTAACTGTTTTGAACACACAGCTTTTTTACTATCTTGAGAAGTTTATATTTCAACAATGAAAAGTTCTTAGTAGAAAGCAGAATTTCATAATGATATTCCGTTTTTTAAAGAAATCTGCCGTTTATTGAAAGTGATCGTAAAATACATAACGATTGGAAAATAATCCCGATTCGAAAACAAAATTTTAAAGTTACTTTCAGCAGTAAAATTCTCAAATGATATTATTTTAAATTTAATCCACTTAGAATCGAAGCGGAAAACGTAAGTTTTTAATCTTTTTTGTGAGCCCAAATGTTATCCAACTTCTGCTCCTAATAATCAAACAAACCGGTCGTCTTTAGAATGAAAATAAACGTGTGCATAAAACCGGAAAAATACCAATTCTTTCAGTTAAAAAATGCATTAAACGTATAAAAAAGAAACGTTCTAGTTCAGCTGTTTGCTTTTACTGTACTTATTGCTTTGAAGATTCTTTCTGAGTTCGAGATTAAGATTTTCTATGTAAGTCATCACATTTAAGTCTGCGTCCGAAGATATGTTTGTCTTCTTGAATTGAAGGAAATATTTGTTATGGTCTGGGACAAGTTTTTCAACTATTCTAAAGTTTTCTAATTTCCAATGAAATTATTTACCATAAAACTCAGTTGAAATGATTGGAAAAAGTAAATATTTGCATTAAAATAAATATAAATATGATATAATTTGCTAATTAAGATAAAATAATCTTAATCATAAACTTCGGATGCTTTGGAAAATAAGCAAGTATAAGCAAGGCATTATGTTTTTTTTATTGAATACGTTAAAATGCATGAGTTAATAAACTCCTTCGTTTATTAAACTTAATTAAAATAATGGTCGTAAATAAAAGATTATTTGCTTAAAAAATATTCAATAAGCGATAGATATGCATAAAACCGATGTGTTTATAAAATTAGCCAATTATAATCTAGTATTATTGGTAAACTATTTCTTATAATTAGAGATACGTCGACTTCTTAACTTGGTTGGGTCTTGATACCGGGTTTTATAGCATTAATGCAATACAGTTTTAAAAACATTATAACTTTCTTTCGAACAAGGGATTTTACTAGAATATTTATTTCAAAGTAAATTTATTTTGCGTATGTTTAAATAAAAACATACTTTACATTTTTATACACTATTTAAACTGGCTCAGGATGCTTTGATTTGATTCTGTAGCTTTGATCCCACTTCTTTGGTCCCGCTATTTCGGTCCCGAAAACGTCCTTTCCATAGCAAGTTCTGTTTTTCTCTTTTAGAAATAAATTTTAAAAGAACTTTTTCAAGTACTCAAAGCATTCCAATATAATTATAATGACTCTGATTTCCATTTTATTAATTTTTTGCTGGTATTATTTAGCCTCTTTTCAGGTATTTTACTTTTTTCAAGGTCAGAATGAAGTGAAATGCGTTCTAAAATTGCACCTTATAGAGATATTTAGAATAGCAATCCGTATTTATTTTATTATTTCGGCAATCATACATTCATATTACGCTTTTACATAATGATTTTATTTTATAACAGTCGATGAACAGCTGACCCAATTATAAATTTACCACTACCAATCTTCAACTCCCTAGCCTTATAACTTGTAACCGTTGTAATTTTGAAATTTTTCCTTTGTGGAGGTTTTGATTGATGGAACTAACCCGCATTTACATTACATTGAGAGGAAAGGCACGAAAGCCACCCACGTTACCCTGACAACAAGGAGACTTTAACCCATTATCTGTCTATCATTGGGGTTATTTTGCGTCAGTACTTTGGTCAGTGCGAGCCTCCACACGGTTTTTTATAGGTAGTCTGATCAGACCACTGTGAAGGATATCCACTTTCCGAACGAGTCATTTAATACAAAATTTAGTTAAAGTAAGAAAGTGGTAGCAAATATATGACTAAAAATTTATTTTATTTATGAATATTATTAGTTGGCCTTATTCACTTGTCAACCACTACAGATTCAATTCTCAAATATATAAGATAAATCTCTCTCAATTACTTTTACAAAAGGTTTTGGGTTCATGCGCACAACTGGTTATAAAAGACCGTGTGGAGGCTTCTTGATGTTGGAGGTGATGTGCGAGCCGGGTGTGAAATTCAAATCAAACAGGCATACCTGGAATTCGAACGCTTTATCCTCTGAGATACCACAGCTCTTGCGTGATACTTAACATTAAAATTCCCTATTTTCTGCAACTGGATATAATAAATAAGCAATTGTATATACTAAAATATATATATATAAGACCATTGAAACATTACCGCAGCAATCTAAAAAAGTACGAAATGCGATACATTGATGAGATCTATGTCAAGATAGACGATTCGAATTGTATCTGGACAGAATTAGAAAATAATCCGAATGGCAGCAAAACCAAAATGGTATACACGGCGGAAATGGCAGCGAAAACGACGGAATGGAATCGTGGAACCGTAATGGATTGGCCGAAATGTCATGTTTAGTGTGGTCGGTGCTATTTGGTGCACCGAAAACGGTGAGTCGAATTGCCGTTTTAAACTATGTTTAATAAATTGTTGTTGTAGTTCATTTAAGGCGCACAAGAGCTGCAGAATGGGCTACTGACGATGATCTGGGAAACATCCTTGAGGATGATGCAAAGACTTTCCATCACAATTTTGATCCTCTGCAGAGGGAATGGCACCTCCGCTTCGGTAGCCCGACAATCTGCAGGCGAAGTCCAGCACTTCACGTTAGGACAGTTTAACAAGAACCAATACCTTACACCATCGGTCCTTACGCAGACTGATTCAAGCGGTCACCCCTGCTGGAAACCGTCTTTTAACGATCAGTCCACTGCGGGTCCTATGTTTAACCCCTTGGCGACGGGTGATTCAGAAAAGCATTCGTACAAAATCAGAATCAGGATGTAATTAAATAAAAAACGGTAACTTAAATGTAGTCGTTTCTAATTTGACAGACTTACTTTGCTTTTATCTTAATTATTGTTAGTTTAATCATACATATAATCAATGTTAATTCAAAGTATAACTAAATAGTTTTATTTTGAACAAAGTAACGGTGAATAAAATAAATCAAACAATTATAACTCCGCCCACAAATAAACTGTGCTAAAGAATTACTTTGATTACCAGCTTTATCTTTTTACCCTGGTTGATACGGTTTCATGCTGTCACGTATTTGTGACAGTCGGCGCGAAAGGGTTAATNTATTTATATGTATATAGATATATATATATATATATATAATATGTAATATCCAAAATTTAAGCAGCGACGACTGTAGAATTTGTAACCATGTTATGATGAAGAAGTATTAAAAGAAGTATTAAAAGTCGAATATATTTAACTAAGTATTTTTAAAACCTTTAATGTTGGAAATTACAGCCAGAAAACTATAATTTCTTAATACCATTATGAAGATTAAATATAATTTAATAAGAAAAAAATAAAAAGTTTTAATAGGAATAGGAAGTTAATGATTTACTATAAAAATTAATTTTTCTTGGGAATTAAAGAATTTTAATTAATTTTTCTATAACTTCATTTCTTTGATTGTCTGACAATCTTATAACCATTTTTGTATCGATAATTAAAACTAAAAAAATAATATTATTCAATGAATATTTTATTTTTTATAAAAGATGGTTATCTTATTGGAAAATACTTAGCTTAAGAGTTCTTTTGAGAAAATATATTTGTTTTCACTTGGGCATAATTTTTATTCTGTTTCTGAATAAATAAAATTCTATAGTTTAAAATGCTTACTTATTTTAATCCCTTCCGAGGATGAGTTTATCAAGTTTTGTTAGAATTGATAAATAAACCCAATCGCTGTGTGAAAATATTTTTAACGAGTTTAAGAACGCTATCTTATTATTATCAGGTATTACATACTTGCTGAAGTTATCAATTTGCAGTGATGGTCAAAATCATTTTAAATAAAATATTTAGATTCCCATGATTTTTGCTTAAAAAACATAAAATTCACATCTTTTTTTAATATGAAAAGTAAATAATCTGGAAGAAGGGAAATGATTGACAGACATGGTGGACACGAATATCTTGTTTCTGGAAAATAAAATAATGGTTTATAAATAAAATAAAGAATACAAGTTTGTTTCAAGAAAAAAAATATTGCAGGTTGATAACTCAAAGTGTATATAAGCACGTTCTAAGCTGTCCGATATAAAGGTACAGCACAAAATATTGTGTACATTTTGATACTCACATTGTTCATGCTTGTAAACAATCTTTCTTTTTGTAGCAATTGTTTGGGTAGATTTTACTTGACAAAATTGTTGGCACAATTCAAAAGAGAATGCTTGAAGATTTTGGAAATGATGTTATTGTTATCCATGCTAAATTTGGATTGACAAAAATTAGAAAAAAGTTAATAAATTCCTTCTAGCTTTAAACAGGAATGCTAACTTTCTATTGTTTTGGGGCAAATTTTTTCCAATGGTAGCTAAATTTATATTTAAGTGCATGATTCATTGTCTTATAAACTTGATTTAAAGTTATTTTCCTTACCATGACATAAAAAGGATTATTGTTGTCGTCGTATGCCATTAAGACAAGGTGTGTGATTGTGCTTGTTCTTCAGTGGCGCCATCTATGGACAAGAATTCGATTTCTGCCACACCCATAGCCATTCTGCCACTTCCATTTATAGGGAGGAGCTTTTCATACATCCATTCATTCACTCACAGATCGTAATTTTGACCTGAACCAGAGAACGATCAATCTCCAATTCAGTACCTCCAGAGATATTGATTTGTTATTGAAACATTGAGGACTTTGTGATCTGACAGATTTAACTCGCACCAGTCACCATTAACTTATCGGGGAGTCTTCAGCCGGCTGGATTCGAACCCCTGTTCTCACGGACGTGAGTCCAGTGCCCGTCCAACTAGGCTATCACGGCCTCATAAAAAGGATTCAAAAGTTCAGATAAAATGCCGCCTTGTTAAAGCCCTTACGCGGCGAAGCTTTTAAAATTTTGGCAAAATTACTAGTGATACTGTAAGGTTTTGCTCTTTATTGTCTAACACTTTTTAAATATAGTGCAATGAGCGTAGTGGTTGGTAGCCCTTCTAAACAACAGTTTTGAAATCATTCTGAGGGACTGAAATATTTATTTAAGAATGCTTTTGAAATATAGTAGAATTAAAAAAAAACTTTTAACTTCTTCTTCTCATTTCAGTGAATGTAAATTTTGCACAGGTAAACCTAACATCATTTCTCAAAGCTTAATGCATAATAGTCTTAATTGCGCTAACAATTTTGACAATGAAAATTTTCCAATACATTTGCTGCGAAAAGAAAAACTGCTTACATTAATTTCATGCAGACGTTTTCCCTTTTTCTTGTCCCATGTCCGTAGAATTTTTAGTTAAGTTCTTTATTCATAGTTACCTGCCCGGAAGTTATTGTTAATTATTGTCAATATTTAAAGTTATAGTATTGGAAAAAATGTATGTATATATTTTCATGATCAAAATTGTTGTAATTAAAATGAGATGTTAAAGTTTAAAAATTGCCAACACTTTAAGTATGGCCCCGAAATGTTACCGTGCGCGGCTAGGAGTGTTTCCTTACTAAAACGTGTTTAGAAGCAAGCTAAGAAACTGCTCATAATAGGAAAGCTCACCGCATTGTTCATGCCACGCACCGGACATGATCACATGTCTGGGCATGGCTTCCTGTGCATTTTGAATTCCATTTTTGTAATTTGATCCTATGCATTTCAAACTCCCCTAGAAGTGTGCAGCAACATTTATGTGATCCCTGTTATATATGTCTTTAAATTTGTAGTACATTTTGACCAAAAATAGAATAAAAATGCCATTAAAATAAGAAAACTGTAGGTTAGAGAAAGGACTGAGATTGCGGATTTGAAATCAGCAATACGAAAGTATTTAAGATTTGCAAAAACAAAAAAAGGCATTTGTTGATAATAAAATGATTATTTTTTAGTATTTCCAACCAATTTTTAATTAATAAATTTATAGTTGAATCATTTCAGAACTACATATAGAAAATAATATTAATTTCTTAGTTATATGAATTAATACGATAATAGATTTTTCTAAATAAGTGGTGTGTGTAAAAAAGCAAAAAAAATCAAGATAATCTGATTTATCTTCTTTAAAAAAAACCACATATTGCCAAAATTAGAACACTGGTATCAAATATGTCAAAGAAGTTTTATTCACAATACACTACAGCTTTTGATTTATAATAATATCAATACTTTTGAAACAGATTTGAACGAATAATGTAAAACAAAAAGCAGATGTGTTTTATATATGGCTAATTCATTGACGAATTTTTTCACTAACTGTAAAATATGAAAATAAATATTTTTATAAACAAATCAAAGATAGAATAATTAAAATTACATAATGATATTCAGCAGCAGTTGATCAAATTAGGAAATTCCATTTCGCCATAGAAGCATGGGAATTTCCCCAACTGTTATTTATTTGGCTGACTTAGAAAAGGATAATTTCCGGCACTCTAGTCTCACACTATTTCCAATTATGAAATATGATTTAGAGAAATGAACTATGAACTAACTGTTGAGTATGCCTCTTTTAATAGTCTCCTGCATTTAGTTGCAAATTATCGTTCTATAGTTTTTTTTCCGTTATTGTTATGTTCATTTCTATTTAATTCAGAAATATTGCTTGAAAAATAAAAGCGAGGAGAGAAATGAAAATTAAAAAAAATGTATTTGAACGAGAAGAAGAAAATCATTATAAAAATAAATAAATAATCCTAAGAAACTGAAGTGGTAGAATATTACGAGTATCTGATGGAAAACTTCATACGCTTCGAAATTATACAAAATTGAGATTATAGTCGCAGAGATGCCAACTTGCTCCGCTTTGTGAAATAGTATTTTCTAGTGGTAGCGAAATTTAAGTTATTTTCAGGTTAGTATTTTTCATTTTAAATAATTTTTTCGCCACTAAATATCAAAGCTTTTAAGTATCATATGAAAATGCAACGTTAAACATTGGATATACTGCATACCTGCCAACTCTCCCGCATTTTGCGGGAGATTTTATTTTCATATTTAAAGTGGTAGTAAATATATACTATTTTTTCTTTTATAAATTTAATTTTTAAATGTTTTTGATCACCACTATTCTTACAAAAATTAAGCTTATATATTAATATGCCTTACAATCGTGGTTGTCAACTTAATTTTTTTCATATACAACGCATTTGTTTGCTTAAAATTGAAGTTTTAATTCCATTTTAATACCACTGGGAAAAATGATAATGGAAGGGATTAAAAGTTGGCAGGTCTGATACTGGTTACTTTTTTAAAAAGTAGGCGTAACTATCCTTCTTTGACAAATTTTACTGTATAAATCGCTACCACTTTATTAAAAGTATTGTACAAAGCGGAGCAGTCGGCATGTCTGTAGTCAACGTGTTTGAAGGACATCGATAGTAGGCTCTCATTTTCAAGACTTGACAGACTTGGATTTAACAAAACAGAAATGATTTGGAAAAAAAAACAATTTATTTTTCTCCTATACCTACTCAATTGACATTCGTCATTCAGGCTTCAGTCGGGCAGATTTGCTGGCATCATATTCGGTGAGCCAACGTTGCTTCCACAGTAAGGACAGATAGTACATGGAATGAAAAAACATCCATGCCTGGTTCGGGATTTGAACTCAGTACGTTTCTGGTGTAAGGTCATCTCCCTGACAATTACTGAGTTCTGTCGGCAAAAACGTAATGTTGAAAACGAAAAATGGAAATTGTTTCCTATTTTCGTTGACGATTATCAATAAAGTGGGCATGAGGGAAAAATTTGTTTTTTTGTTTTGTTTTTCAAATCATTTTTCTTTCGTTACATTCACGTCTGTCAAGTCCTGAAAATAGGCGTCTACTTTCGATGCCCTTGGAAATTGTTGACTTTCATTTCAATAGTGCATCTTTTTTGTGCCTATGGAGATTTCTATAGGGTAATTATAAAAATTATAATAAAAATTTGAAATAATTGAAAAAATAACTAAAAATTAAGACAAAAAAAAAATATAATCTTGTCACCACCTAACACAATTTTATCCGTAAAGATAGTGCTTCTTAAAAGTGTATTAATATAGGCTAAAAAATTTTTTTCAATGCAATAATGTGAAGAGCACCAAAGAAAAAAAAGAAAAAAAAGAAGAATCAGTTTACAGTATTTTGTCAAGTAAAAATCACAAAAATTCAAAAAATGTATAAAATAAAGCAATATAGGAACGTGTAAAGTAAAGAAAGAAAACGGATGTACGAATAACGAATAACTAGCGAACGAATACTTACGAATAACTAGCAAAAACAATTTAAAAATATTTTCGTAACTATGTTGCCAGATTACAAAATATGAAAGTAAATCGAAAACAGAGGGGTGTGAGATAAAAATTTTTAGGCGCATTCATACTAAAGTTAAGTACCGCATTTGATTTGACTATTACTTTGTATTGGTCCGAAAGCTGGATTTGTACAAGGTGATAATATATTATACAGTATAGTTCAATGTTTATAGTTCATAAATGGTCTAAATTTAAATGAACAATTTTGTTTCAATGATTTTCACCGAAAACATTAATTTTTATTGAAAATGCATTTATTTAATTAAATTTTTGACGTGGTTCTTGAACAGTTTAAAAAAATTTAGCCACGTATTCGATCGAATTGAATTGTATATGACAAAAATATTATTCCCTGGCCTGCCAACTTTCGACGCTTTCCATAAATATTTATTTCAACGGTAGTTATGTTTTTGTTTTATTGTATTATTTTTTATTATTTTAAACTTACTTTCCACACCACTCTGCATAAATGATTTAAAAGCTCACATGCAGCGCCACTTTGCTCCAGCTCTTTCAGGGGCCTCGCAGGACAAGCGTTATCGCTTACCAAACGCTGCGCAAAGCATGGAGGTTGCGGGTTTGAATCCCACAGTTACCCTGGATGCATCTTCGTGCTGTCCTTCTCTATGTTGTGCTATATGTTCTTCTATTTGACAAAATTTATTAGCCTAAATTGAGCACGCAAGCAAGCAAATGTATGTAAAATTCAGGAGGCCAATAAACAATCCAGCTCTTTCGGGGCGAGGATTTTAAAATGTTTGCAAATTCCGAAAAAAATCTGAAAGCTTTGGTATTTAAATGCAGTGCTGCTAACTTTCTACGCTTTTTGAAAAAGACTATTCTAGTGGTAGCTATTTATATGTTTTAATGAATTATTTTTTATTTATTTGACCCTTTCGCACCGGACGGGACATGTACTGTCCCAGTCCATGGGTGAAAGCTCTTATATAACAAGACGGAAAAGAGAAATTTCTGATACGTAAAACATTTCATTCCAGCATTTTTTTCGAAAAAAATGAAATATCTGTAACTATCAAACTTTCTTTTATAATTCTGGCATATATATAAAACTGCTTCTTTTCCAAGATAAAGTAGATATTGTTGAAAAATTTAAAAAAAGAATAAGTAAACTCCTCCCCAAAACTAGCTATAACTGAAATGGTTTTACTACCAGCCTTTCCTCTTTTCCGTCTCGCTTTCACCCCTGCTGATTTTTCGCCATATTGAAAGGGTTAAACTTATTTTCCACACCACTGCATGCAGATGATTTTAAAGTTCGTATGCAGCGTCACTTTGTTCAAGTTATTTCGCTGAGGCGCTTTGAAAATTTTGGTGATATTACCCGATGACTGTGAAAGCTTTGGTTTTTAAATGTATACCACACTATAAAATATTTTTAAAAAAACGTAGTAGTTGGCAGGACTGTAAAGGTCTACCACTCAATAAAATATTTTGCAAAAAGCGTAGTACTTGTCGGGCCTGTATTGTGCACAACTAAAAGATTTTTTTATAAATATATTCTTTCATTAATTTTATTTCATGAATAACTCAATAATTTTGTATTGGAATTAATCATATTTGTTGAATATATATATACATATCTGACAACTTTTACGCATTTGGCGTAAAATTTTATTTTTGTATTTAAAGTGGTAGTAAATATATACTATTTTGTTCTTTTATAAACTTAATTATTAAATGATTTCGTCACCACTATTCTTAAAAAATTTAAGCATATATATATTAATATGTGTTACTATCATGGTTGTCAGCTTAAACTTCTTCAAATACAACGTATTTTTTGCTTAAAATTGAAATTTTAATTCCATTTTAATTCGACAGGGAAAAATCATAATGGAAGTTATTAAAAGTTGGCAGGTATATATATATATATATATATATATTTCAAGAAACATTAATACAAATTATTTAAATTCTATATATTTGATAAAAAAATGGTAATCAAATAAATGTTTTAGAAACATTAGAATTCCATGCAATTAGTTAATTTATATTAAACTTAAAAATCATTTCTTTTTTCGAGTCAACAATGGAAATATTTTCTCCTAGGGGAAAATATTGTTTAACTAAAACATAAAATTTTGAAAATTAAACATAATTAGAATATCAATAAATATAAACACAAATTTGATATTTAGAGGATATTTTCTGAATAATACTTTTAAATTAATTAAGTTAGAGGTGATGAAATGTAAGATTCTTGTAGTAGTCCATGCATTTAAATAAAAATAATGGTTTCCATTTTATAAATAGCTAGTAGAAAAGACAGCTCATGTATATATATAGTTTGGAGTGCATATATTAACGACGTTTTAAAGAAAACTAATAACAACAACATAGTTAGGTTTAAAATTATTGCATTAAAATTATCGTTGGTGTTGCATTAAAGTGATTCCATAAATCTTTTTTAACTCAAACATAGCGAAATACTCTCTAAAAAATAAAAGTCTGTGCAAAAATTCAAAAACCATTTGTTAGCTGTGATTTATTATAAAAAATAGTTAAATTCATGAAATAGCAAAATAATTCACTTATCCATTTTACTTATCTTTTCAACATTCAAACCAACACAAAAAGAAATACCTGTAACTCAATTTTAATATTATGGGAAGAGGCCACTATGAAAAAGATAAGAAGGAGAAAAGAATCTCGAAGATAACTTTCTTGCATTTCTAGAAAGACCAAATAAAAGAGAAAATCGAATGGACTGTGTGTTGACCATGTTTCTGCGAATGAACCCGCAGGAGTACAGAGTATTTGTAGAGTGTCTTCAACAATTTCTTTTTTCGTTTAGTTCTAAGCCCGGCTGAAGACTCGATCAAGCCACCTGATAACATTGCTTGGAATCAGGGTGTTTTAAAGAATTTGTTTCTCCTGCATTGTTCCATAATTTTCTCTTGTTAGCGGTGAATTATGTGATAATTGCAGAGCAGGGGAATAGACTAGTTATAACTAGAGGATTTTTTCTCAGTAGAAGAAGATGTATACTTTAATACTTTTAACTTGATTCACTAATGATAGGCCACAAAAAGTGTTTATTACCTGAAAAAACAAAAGTAATGAAAAATGAATGAAAATAATAATAATTATGATGATATCTAAAAATTTTTATTATTATCCACTAAAAAATAATAATTATCTATTGAAATATATTAATATTTTTTTCTTGTTAGCGGTGAATTATATAATAATTGCAGAGCAGGGGACTAGACTAGTTAAAACTAGATGATTTTTTCTCAGTAGAAGAACATGTATACTTTAATACTTTTAACTTGATTCACTAATGACAGGCCACAAAAAGTGTTTATTACCTGAAAAAAACAAAAATAATGAAAAATGAATGAAAATAATAATAATAATGATGATGTCTAAAAATTTTTATTATTTTCCATTAAAAAATAATAATTATCTATTGAAATATATAAATATTTTTTTCCTTTTAGCGGTGAATTATATAATAAATGCAGAGCAGGGAACTAGACTAGTTATAACTAGATGATTTTTTTCCTAGTAGGAGAAAATGTATACTTTAATACTTTTAACTTGATTCACTAATGACAGGCCACAAAAAGTGTTTATTACCTGAAAAAACAAAAATGAGGAAAAATAAATGAAAATAATAACAAAAATTATGGTATGTAAAAATTTTTATTATTATCCATTGAAAAATAATAATTATCTATTGAAATATATTAATATTTTCTTCTTGTTAGCGGTGAATTATATAATAAATGCAGAGCAGGGAACTAGACTAGTTATAACTAGATGATTTTTTTCCTAGTAGGAGAAAATGTATACTTTAATACTTTTAACTTGATTCACTAATGACAGGCCACAAAAAGTGTTTATTACCTGAAAAAACAAAAATGAGGAAAAATAAATGAAAATAATAACAAAAATTATGGTATGTAAAAATTTTTATTATTATCCATTGAAAAATAATAATTATCTATTGAAATATAATAATATTTTTTCTTGTTAGCTATGAATTATATCATAAATTCAGGGCAGGGGAATAGACTAGTTATAACTAGAAGATTTTTTCTCAGTAGAAGAAGATGTATACTTTAATACTTTTAACTTGATTCACTATTGAAAGGTCACAAAAAAGGTTATTACCGAAAAACGAATATAATGAAAAAGTGATTGAAAATAATAATAATGATATGTAAAAATTATTATCTATTGAAAAATAATTATTATCTATAGAAATATGATAATATTTTTCTTGTTAGCGGTGAGTTATATAATAATTACAGAGCAGGGGACTAGACTAGTTTTAACTAGATGAATGTTTTCCCAGTAGAAGAAATTGTATACTTTAAAACTTTAAACTTGACTCACTAATGACAGGCCACAAAAAGTGGTTATTACCTAAAAACAAATTTAATGAAAATAATAATAATAATGATGATACATAAAAATTATAGTTATCTAATGAAAAATGATAATGAAAATAATAATTATTATTTAAAAAAAGCCTTAATGAAAATGAATAATAATGAAAAACAACCTCTCTCGAATTGCATCATCTCTGTATTGCCTTTTCTGCCATTTGTCCCAATGATGAACATGTTTCAACATAACACAAAAACGCGTAAGAGTTTCAATAAAATTGAAATATTTGTGATATTAAAAGACCGTTTTCAATTAAATGTTATTATATCACAAAAGATTTCCCTCCCTATTTAACAGTATATTTCAAGATATTTATGTATTTGACTTATTTCATCGTAAACTGAAAACTTTTATTTGCCTTCCTCCAGCAAAAAAATTGTGCAATAAGTTCATTGCTTCAAAACTTTTTTAACAAGGTGACACGTCACGTTTCTAATGAACGACTCATATATTTTTATATGTTATTTTTTATTTTCATTTCAAATCGGCACTCGGTGTTTTTTAAACGAACATAATTAACACGTTGAGCGCCGCGTCAGACATCGGTGACTGACACTAAAACATATCTGCCAACTTTTATTCCTTTCGAGGATGATTTTCCTCAGTGGTAGTAAAATGGAATATAAATTGCAATTTTAGGCAGAAGCATACACTGTATTTTAAAAAAGCTTATGCGGACTACCACGACAGTATTACATATAAATATATACTTAGTTCTTTTTTAAAAAATTGTGGTGGTCAAAAATATTATAAATTAAGCTCATAAATTATAAGATAAGATTCATAAATTAAGCTCATAGAAAGACTGCATTTTACTACCACTTTAAATATAGAAATAAAGTTTTACGCCAAATGCGTAAAAGTTGGCAGGTATGCTAAAATTACATTTAGGCAGCGTCTGCCGCAACTTGCTGACACTGACCTTTCACATAGGCCGCAAAAAACATCTGGCTGACAGAGTATAACATGATATAGAGCTATAAAATTTGCACTCTTTTATGGAATTGCAGAAAATTATTCAAAATTTACTTAATTGTTGTGATTCTTGGTTTAATAAATTCAATTTAGTAGATTTTTATCCAACACTATTTTTAAGCAATTGGTAGGCATATATGATTCATCACTTATTTTAGATATGTCATGCTAAACATTTTATAAACCATCAAAATCTGTCTATATTTGCAAATTTAGTTTGTAGTTGTTTACCGTGTGGCCAGACGAGCAAGCCATGTAAAATTAGCGTGGCATTCAACGTGTTAAAAACATTAGCACGTTGAATGCTACGTTATTTTTAAATGGCTTGCCCGTCTGGCCAAACAAATAGCTACAAACTA
Source organism: Parasteatoda tepidariorum (assembly GCF_043381705.1). Lineage (NCBI taxonomy): Eukaryota > Metazoa > Arthropoda > Arachnida > Araneae > Theridiidae > Parasteatoda > Parasteatoda tepidariorum. Next base: position 20,579,454 of record NC_092215.1, read on the forward strand.
AATTTGCAAATATTAGACAGATTTTGCTAGTTTTTTAAGAGTTTATCATGACATATCGGAAAAAATTGATGAATTATAAAAGCCTACGAATTGTTCAGAAATAGTGGTGGATAAAAATCTACTAAATTGAATTTATTAAACCAAGAATCACAATTAATAAACTACCACTTGAAAATATTTATTCGCCATCCGGAGCAAGTTGGTTACTCTGTGTATATAAATAAAACTTTTTGTGTGTTCTATATTGTATAAATTCCTTCAAACTATTTTAGTAACGATAATTACATAAAAAAATTAAAAATTTACTCGAATTATGTGTCTCTAATAATCTTTGCATTGCCGGTCAACGGTGACCCCCGTGGCGCTACGAACAAACTCAGTGCCGGTCACCGGTGACCACCATGGCATTTCACTTGTTAACGGTAGAATGTTCATTGCATATAGTAGTATACATAGTAAATCAGCCATGGTGTGCATAATTTTAATATATTATAGTAATTAGAATTTTTTTTTGAAACAGTGGTGAAGCATTTGCGGTTAAACAAAGTTGATATGTTCTATAATGAGTTAGCAACTTTTGTTCAAAAAATCTCAATTGGATTATTTCAGATTATATAGATGTTTATAAATATACTGTGATGCTGCGTCTTAAATTTGCAGAATAGATTCTTAGAATACAATAATTAAGCTACCACTCTTTATCTTTTGAAGAAAAAAAAAGGATTTGCTAACATTATAGAAGCATAAACGCTTATTGGGTTAATAACACTGAGAAGATGATTGTCATTTGTGGTACTTTACGGAAAACTCACGAATTGAATAATTCTGAAATGTAAAATTATGTACGCAAACAAAAGTTAGATATCCTCATTGTCAGATACTGATACTCCAATGCTTTTTTAAGTACAATGCACTTTAAATAAAAATTATATTCATGCTCCAAGATTCCAAGAATTCATTAATATAAAATATATGAATATGCTAAATCTAGATTAAAATCCTTTATGTTTCGAATAATTTATTCCTGAAATTTGGCGATAAGAAAGAATGCAATTATTTCAATTACCATATTGCTATTAAATTTTCTCTTATCTTTCAAGGAATTACCTCAAGAGAAATGTAGTTAAATTAACCCAAAGTACTTAATTAATAAATATGTCATTTTAACATTTTAAAATTTCCCTGATATTAAAGCTTTTGACACTTGCTTTATTTTAATCAGTACAGATATTATTTTATTGTAGACTTTTAAAAGATTATGATGGATTATAACATGGGATTAAAGAAATAGGTTTTAATGTAAATGGGAGAAAACATAAAGATTATAATTTAGTGATACACTAGCACAAAACTGCAATTTTGAATAATTTTTCTGAGGACTTCTGTTTTCTATTTAAATAATGATAATCTTTAGAATTTTTTTCGATTTTTAATATGGTTGGAAAAGTGTATTTCTTAATTCCATTTTTGCATCGCAGCAGATATTTCATATTTGTTTTTCAATTTTAATTTATAAAGTAAAAATTAAATTCCAATTAACAAAAAAAAATTTGTTTTCTGATAAATAAATATAAAGACAATTATGTTGTAAGCACTAGTCTTTGAAATAGTTTTTTTTTTATAATTTGAGAACAGTGCAATTATTAACATTTTATAAGGCAAAGGTAAGCAATAAATGTCTCGTTTTGAAATTACTTAAAAATAAGACAGCCTGATTATCAGGCCTTATGTAATTACTTAAGTTCTTTAACGTTATATTAGTATTATTGCGTAGTTGTATTATTTAGGTTGTTTTAGAAAAACGGCCTTAAACGAATTGATAGAATTATATCAACTTTACAAATACGCAATTCAAGTAGTAGTAGTGGTAGTTCATTTACGTCGCACTAGAGCTGCACAATGGGCTTTTGTCGACGGTTTGGAAAACATCCCTGAGGATGATCCGAAAACATGCCATCACAATTTTGATCCTCTGCAGAGGGGATGGTACCCCCGTTTCGGTAGCCCGACGACCTGCACGCGAAGTCTAGCACTTTACGGAAGAGCAGTTTAACGAGGACAAATACCGCCCACCCTCTGTCCCTACGCAGACTGATTCAAGTGGCCACCCACCCGCGCACTGATAGCAGCCAAGCATTGGATATTCTTTTAAAAACACTTTCTGGGCTGCCAACTTTCTACGCCTTTTGCAAAAAATTATTCTGAAGTTAGCTAAGTTTATGTATACTATTTTTTATTTATTTAAACTTATTTTCCACACCACTATAAATGATTAAATGATTTAAAAATTCATTTGCAATACTACGAGAAAGTAAGAACAACGTTGCACATAAACTTTTAAATCAATTATATGTAGTGGTGTGGAAAATTAATTTAAATGAATTAAAAAATGATACGCGAATAATTTTTTACAAAAAGCGTAGAAAGTTGGAAGCCCTGTAATAGTTTTTCTCTCTCTAGCAGCGCGTTTATAAGCAACACCTTTTTATTTAGACAAATATAAACATAAAACACATCTCTCGTCATTGCGAATATGCATACAGTGATCACAATTTTCTCTACTTTTTTGACTTAATTTCATGAGAAACCGAAAACTAAAAATTAACTAACTCCAGAAAATATGAAATTTTTGCAACTGCCTTATCAGCACTTTAATAAATATGCCTTGCACACATGTTTAAGGATTAACCTATTCTGATGAAGTTTTGGGGTTCGATCCCAGTGCCAACTTTATGCCACCTAAGTGACTAGTTCTAATCACATTTCCTTAATGATGCATTTGGCCATGAACTTAAAGCTTTAACCTTCATGGTCCCTATGGTCTATTACGGCCTCTTGCAGGAATGGTTTACTTTTACCTCTCCTTACGAATTTTATAATTGCGTGCAATCATTTTTCAATTCGCTTTACAAGTTCTCGATACATGGTGAAACACACTAAAAGGTATTAGGTGACTTTAACGTTAGGTGTCCAAACTTTGCACCGCTCTCTTGATCAAAGTACTGGGATCTTATTTCAAGATTGCGGCTAGCCTTGATATTTTTGGGGTCAGAAATCTGAATCCATCGAAAAAAGGTATTTTCATTTAAAGAAAATACGTTTTAGTGTCTTATTTCGCAACTTAAAATTCGTCTGCACTAATTAAATAGCATATTTGAAGTCATCCCCTAAAACCATTAACCCCTTGGGGACGGGTGATTCAGAAAAATATTCATACAAACTCAGAATCAAGTTGTAATTAAATAAAAATCGTTAACTTAAATGTAGTCGATTCTAATTTGACAGACTTACTTTGCTTTTACTTTAATAATTGTTAGTTTAATCATATATATAATCAATGTTAATTGAAAGTATAACATAATAGTTTTATTTTGAACAAAGTATTGGTGAATTAAATAAATCAAACAATTATAACTCCGCCCACAAATAAACTGCTAAAGAAATACTTTGATTACCAGTTTTATATTTTTACCCTGATTGATACGGTTTTATGCTGTCACGTATTTGTGACAGTCGGGCCGTAGGGGCTCAGACGCCCAGTTCCACTACAACGAACAAACGAACGCATTTGTGACAGTCGGCACGAAAGGGTTAAGATTGAGCCTTGGAACGTGGAGATCAGATCATTAGATCAAAAGTTATTCAGCGTGGTTCGTTTGTATTTTGCGCACCGTGCATGTGCTGTTACTGAAGGAACAGTTTGACTGCAAAATTTTCTGTTCTCTCAACACATGAGTAACAATAACATAAAAACAATAAAATTAAACATTTTAATGAAACAATTTTCTTTTAATAATATTTTTCTTCCCTTCACTTTTATTATAAACAGATTTCTAATTGACTAAATTTATAAATAATCTCCTCTTAAGAAAATATTGTAAAATTAGTCTATTCTAAGGAGAATTCAAATTAAAGCACTTTTAAAAGCATTCTCTAAATCATTAATACAAGCGATCTTCGTTATGAGTATTCAATGTCCAATATTCTCTTGTGAGTTTAACTTTATACTCTCGCTTCCCTCGAGGGTTTCAAGTAAATTTCTTGCCCTGAGCATGGCAACTTTCAATGTATCCTTAATCTAAATGACCAAATATATTGATTCGAAGTATTTGAAAAATAACTAGTAGGAAAAGTTTGCCTTCATTAACTTTTCTCTACACTTAATTCAGTAGAGTTGTTATAAGTATTTGATATTATTCAAATATATCTGTATTCGTTATTTAAGAGTTGTTAATTTTTAAAGATGATTGAACTTATGTATTTTATTAACGTTTTCTCATTGGGATAAATGTAGAGAGAGATACTTTTGTCTTGGGAAAAATTCCTTAGAAACTTTATGTATTTTGAATTAATGCCGAAAACTAAGATAATTCGATTTTTTTTTCCGTTTTTCTAACAATGATGTTCGATGTAGCATTTTGAAGCTACATCGCACTAATTCTACACATATACTTTCGCTCAAGTAATATTTCACAATTTTGTACAGTAACTTGCAACAAAAATTTTGTAATTTATTTACAAAGTAATTATGTGCAAAAACTGTGTTTCAAAGACATTAAGTCTGGTAGCATTTACTTCGCAAAATCGAGTTTCATCATGATTATCATAAAAATTTATCTGGATGCATGAGGCCATTCTCCCCCTTTAATGGGTGGATGGTTTAATTTAAATGGTGGATGGTGGATGGGTTAATTTAAATGGGACTGAAATGAAAATTAAATATTTTTTATTTTAGATATAGATGCATCGCTACAAACATGAGCACCTATTGGCCAAATCGAGTTTCGTCTTAATCCACTGGCGGTTAAGGAAATGGGCAAAATTGGGAGAATGTTTCTCCCCTACACACAGTTCCCCTATCCATTAACATGGGAAAACCGGTAATAATATATATAAATATCTTTATATACCGATCTGAATGTATAACTGAAACATTTTTTAAACAAAACAATGTAATTAATAATAATATTATGCGTTTTATGATAACAAATCCACGAGCTTTATTGTCAAGAAATAAATAAATAAAAGAAAATGTTTTTAAATTAATAACGAAAAATAAGTAAATTTGCTTTATTTTCCGTTTTTCTAACAATGATGTCCGATGTAGCATTTTGAAGCTACATCATACATTAATTGTAGGGATATATTTTCGCTCAATTGATATTTTAAATTTCTGTACAGCAACGTGCAGCAAAAATGGTAACATATTTTCACTCAGTAATCAAGTGCAAAGGCTACGTTTCAAGGACGTTAAGTCTGGTAGCATTTATGGTTGCAATATCGAGTTTCATCATCATTATCATCGAAATTTATCATGGCGCATGAGGCCCTTCAAACCCATCTTGAAGTTTTAACTTTAAGGTGGTACTGGAATAGAATATAATTTCAGAGATCGACAAACTATTTTATTTTATAACCGTCAACAGCCGACCCAATTTTTGGGGTTAGCGACTACTAATGCACAAATCCGTAGCCTTGTCATTTTGAACTCAATCCGGAAGACAAGGGAACACCTGGGTCATATATTGAAAAAACTACTTTCTGGAGATCTTTTTGACGGAACTAACCAGCATTTTCGTTACAAAGGGAAAAAACCACGAAAATCTCCTTTGGCCAGCCAGACAGCTAGGGAACCCATGATCCGTATGCCACTGAGGATATTTTATGTCAGCACTGTGACCGGTGCTAGCCGGGTGCAGATTTCGTATTGACCAGTCATCGCTGAGATTTGAACCAGGGTCAACTCATTGGAAGGTGAATGCTCTATCTCTTGAGCCACCACGCCTCATCCCAAACCAATGGCACGAGTGCTGCATGTGAAATTTCTGCAATTTGAGAGCAGCTCGTATTCTGATTAGGTTTAAGCGCAGATGTTGCCGAAGAGCCTCTATATGCACTTTAACACGTTTATACCTCAAACTTATTCCCCATTTTTTTGTAGATCACCGTATATTTCAGAATAAATCCTTCAATTATATTTTACTATTTCAAAAAAGCATAATATTCCTCAAACTTTTAAAAACATATTGTTGTTACTTAGCGGTTCTATATCTTCTTTGGAATCCAAGGAAAAATAAAGATAAGAAAGAAATTGTATTGTTTTGGTCGAAAAGTAAATCGTGCTTTTGCGGAATAAAAGGAATATGGACGCAGATAAAAGTGATTGATTTTGAACGTGTTCTTAAATTGGCGCTTCGGAAAATTTATACGAAAAGAGAGAGACAGTAGTCCTTAAAGAATCCAGCTTATTTTTAAACTTTTAAAGCCGAATTCCTATAAGTCTTATAACACTAAATTCTTATTTAGTTTATTACGTGGAAAATAAACTAAAATTGATGGTGATAAGAATTAAACGTCAATTATTGCCGTTTTTCTACTTTGACCTTTATGAAAATTGATAAATCTGGGGAATAAACTGTTTGATGCATTTTGAACGCTTTCCTAAATTGGCGCTTTGAAAAATTATTCCGGAAAAAAAACAGTTGCCTTAACCTTTTAATGGGCCATTTATATCTAGTAAAGGTAAATTAAAGTACTCTAGGAATTGAAATTGATATAAGAATAATAATTGATCTAAGAAAAATAACTCATTTAGCTTATAAAAAATTAATCTAGATTTCAATACCAATTTTTTTTTGGTGGTAAGTATATTTACCACGACCTATTGGGAACTTATTGACTGTTATTTTTCGTTACTTATGAAATAAATTTTATAAATGCTACAAACTTCAAAAAAAATTGTTCATTTTATAACGTCTATACGTTTTCTTAAACTAACAAATGGTTACCAATTTTATTTAAACGCACTACAAGAAAACTGAAGTTATTAACAAATGGAGACCTTAATTAAATGTGGTGAAAAGTTCCCCATTGACTTTAAAAATTGGTGATAAGTATGCTTACCGCAGGCTTCGGTAGGGTTAAAGAATCCAGATTTTTTATTTTTTAGACTTTTGAAGCCGGATTCCTGTAAGTCTTATAACTATAATATATATATATATATATATATTTTTTTTTTTGAGACAGAGT
>NC_092215.1:20586516-20619633 GCF_043381705.1 Parasteatoda tepidariorum
TATATATAAGAAGATCAGCTAGTTGCTGCGATTAACTTCTAAGGAGTTAGGGCACAGCATCTGGATTAAAAATGCATAAAGCCTGCACCCGGAAATGCCGTCATAAGCGGCTAGGAGAGCTTCTCTATTGTGATCTGATTAGAACCACACTAAGGAACAGTACGTAATAGGGAAGCATCACTAACAGCTCGTGGTGGCATTTCTAGGCATGAATTCCTATACAATTTCAATCCTGATGAAGTGCCTTATCTCTTCTAAAAGCGCATCGTAACATTTATGGTACGCCCTGACATATTTAACGCTTTTAAACTTGTACATTTCGAAAAAAAATAGACTATAAATGTCATTTGACTGCACTGGCAACCTCATACCTGCCAACTTTTAATCACTTTAATCATTATGATTTTTCCAAGTGGTAGTAAAATGGAATTAAAATTTCAATTGTAAGCAAAAAAAATATGTTGTATTTGATAAAACATCAGCTGACAGCCATGATAGCAACGCTTATTAGTATATATGCTTAATTTTTTTAAGAATAGTGGTGATCGAAAATTATTTAAAAATTAAGTTTTTAAAAGAAAATATAGTATATATTTAATACCACTTTAAATATGAAAATAAAATTTTACGCCAAATGCGTAAAAGTTGGCAGGTATGCAACCTTAAAAAAACTAATTTTATGTATAATTGGATTTCAATTATCTTTACAATACCACTTCAGAAATTCATCCTTGGAGAAAATAAAAGTTTGCAGGTAAAATACCTTAAATTTTTCCCTTAAATTTAAAAAAAATATTCTTAGAAGAATCAATTAGGTATTCAGGATATTAAAAAAGTACAATCTAGAAAAATTGCTTAAGAGCCATATCAAATCAGCAAAAGAAATATGATTGAAAATAACATGATTAAAAAAAGAAATCGGTTTTTAGTTAATTCTGCTACCGCAAATGTCAAACACGTGATCTGATATTATAAGTTTGCCAGGGGCGACAAAAAAGGTAATGATTTTTAACTACTAAATGGTAAAAATTTATTAAAACTAATTAAAAATTAGTGACTTTTTCCAGCATATTGCTTTCATTTTGCTACTGAAAATGAATGCAACGAACGTTTCCGTTTTAAATATTAATAATTTGAAATGTAAATCATAGTGGTAGTTACGATTGAATAATAAAAGAGGTAATAAACAAATAAAAATAGAGTTTCTACCATTTCTTACGTTTTTAGTCGCTGGCGGTATCCCTGATTTTACTCTTCAATAGCATTCATTCATTGGACACACGATATATATTAGCCATATATATTGTTATATTAGCCATTACTATATTATATTAGGTAATTTAAAATATTTATTTAAATTTGAACACAAAATAATTGGATTAAAATGATTAATAATAGAAAACTGTTGCACTTCAAATGCATACCTGCCAACTTTTAATCCCTTCCATTATCATTTTTCCCAGTGGTATTAAAATGGAATTAAAACTTCAATTTTAAGCAAACAAATACGTTGTATTTGAGGAAACTTAAGTTAACTACCATGATTGTAACGCATATTAATATATGTGTTTAATTTTTGTATGAATAGTGGTGATCAAAATCATTTAAAAATCAAGTTTGTAAAAGAAAAAATAGTATATATTTACTACCACTTTAAATATGAAAATAAAATCTTCCGGAAAATCCGGAAGAGTTGGGAGGTATGCAAATGTACTAATTAAAATTTTAAGCCGTGTGATCGTCAAACAAATGTGCTTTGTTAAATAATTATCAGTGCTTTTTCTTAGAAATTATGAAAAGTTTAGCCATGATGCAAAAAAGAAGAACTATTATTATTTTAATTTAAAATTTGAGTTTGGTTAAAAAAGAAACGAAAGCTTTAAAAATAAATGTAAAAATCTATTGCATTTCCGAGAGAACGAAATATATTTTTTGAAAAAAAAAGACAGAATTTTACACAAAATATATGTTCATGTCTTCATTTAGTTTGACAACTGAAATAGATTTCGAACTCTAAAAGAATTGTGAAATATGGTTTGAAAATAACTATTTTCTTCTAACTAGTCGTAGCCGGAAAAGCGCGGTACTTTTTTTCGGGTATTGTTTTCAGCTTTTGCTTGGAAATTTTGCTTCAACACGGAGTTCAGTTTATCAAATTTATTAGTTTAACTAATATGGTATTTTATTGATGGATACTTCTGAAAATGTTGTAGAATGATAAAATAACGGCAAATGATGTCTCACTTTTTTATTATTTCAGAAAAAAAGATTTAATTTATTACGTTGATTCCCAGTTGTCACGAAGTATTGAAAACAAAAAAATAGTGATCACAGAATAATAATATAAGTCTATAATAGGTTTCGACAATTAAATGTCAATATATTAGGTTTTGGCAATAAAACTTGCAAAATTGTTGCAGGTAAATCACAACAAGCGTGTCCCATGTGATAATTTTGCAATTTTGCAAATTGCATTTTGATTAAATGCGGGGAAGCGAAGTGTTAAACCAGAGGTTGTCAACTATTGGTTATTATTCCATTTTTTAATATTTAATTAACATTTTTTAATAAAATAAGTAAATGTTGTATACTTAGAGGTTTGTGATGCTTTGATTATTTTCTGTATAAATCAGAATTTCGCTCTATACTGCGTCCGTCTCAGATAGTCCGTTTACATAATTGCGAGGAAAATTTTATGTGACTACGTTCTTATTTTCTGGGCAGCTCTCTGAGCAAACCTGACGCATTTATAGTAGGTATATGCACCTGAAATAGTAATTTTGTGCTATTAAATCAAGCGATATTTCCAAGAAACCATGATTTTCTCTGTAATGTGACAAGAATGAATGTAAAAGTAAACTTTATAGCCACTCAATATTTACGCTCCTAAGAGGCGGAAGCTTTAATGATTAAATAAGAATCTAAATAGAATCATATTATCGAAAATTGCTATTTTTTTAGCTATTTTTGGAATGACTGAACATAAAAAATGAGAAGAACACGCATGCCTCTTAGTCTAATTTAATATGTTCGCTGCCAACTGACTAATAGTAGTTAGGTTGTATCTAACACTAAAGAGTGGTAAACGATAAAATAAGATCAAAATTAAATTTATTTTAGGAACTATTTTAGTTTTTAAAATTCGCAATGAGATTATTTCAATAAACGATGGGTTATTGCATCACCTCCTACATCAACAGAGATGCCAACTTGCTCCGGACTGCAAATATATATTTTAAAGTGGTAGTTCATCAATTGTAATTCTCGGTATAATAAATTCTATATAGTGGATTATTATCCACCACTATTTCTTAATAATTCGTAGGTTTATATGATTCACCACTCTATAGTATTAATGCAGAGATGCCAACTTGCTCCGGACAGCAAGTACATATTTTAAAGTGGTAGTTTATCAATTGTGATTCTTGGTCTAATAAATTCAATTTAGTAGATTTTTATCCGCCACTATTTCAAAACAATTCGTAGACTTATATAATTCACCACTTTTTAGTACTTATGTCATGCTATACCTTTTAAAAAGCAAGCAAAAATAGTCAAATATTTGCAAAATTTGCTTTTTAATTATCTACCGTTTTTTTTAATTATTTTGGCGTGTCCGGAGCAGCTGGCATCTCTGCATCAAAAAGCCTCCACACGGTCTTTTATAAGTAGTTCGCGCAGACTGTTTAAAAAGTGAACCAGTTGTGCGCATGAACCCAAAACCTTTTATAAAAGTAATTGAGAGAAATTTATCATATATATTTGAGAATTGAATCTGTAGTGGTTGACAAGTGAATAAGGCAAACCAATAATATTCATAAATAAGACATATTTTTAGTCATATATTTGCTACCACTTTCTTATTGTAACTAAATTTTATATTAAATTACTCGCTCGGTAAGTGGATATCCTTCACAGTGGTCTGATTGGACTACCTATAAAAAACCGTGTGGAGGATTTCAGTTATAAGAGGCGTTGGTTATTGTCGGGAAAATTCTGAAAAATAGTAGGATTTAGTGATAATATGCATCTTTCTACCACTTGATCTATTACTGACTAAAAATTTATTTTATTTATGAATATTATTGGTTTGCCTTATTCATTTGTCAACCATTACAGATTCAATTCTCAAATATATAAGATAAATTTCTCTCAATTACTTTCATAAAATGTTTTGGGTACGTGCGTACAACTGGTTCGCTTTTTAAGCAGTCTGCGGGGACTACTTATGAAAGACCGTGTGGAGGCTTCTTGATGTAGGAGATGATGCTTGGGCTCATATAAAATAAGCACTGAGAATAAAGCAGTGATATCGATAATTTTCATCTAGGTTGAAAATGTCGCCAAATTAGAGATTTTTTTAAAAAAATGATAATTTTTAATAGATTTAAGTTTTTTGTCTGTTCTAAAGCCCAGATAATTATTCACGATTAAATTATATGTAGAGTTTAAATATCATCGCAGTGCTTCAAGTGTAAGGCACTTAAAGTGTAGCGTTTTTTAATTTTCCTTGGCGACAGAGCTTTGAAAAACAGCGTTATATTTTCACCCCTAAACATAAAAAATTCAAAGATTGATATCAAATGCAACTTTATTGCCGTGATTTCGTGTTGACACTTTTAGAGAGTGGGCGTAATTATTTAATTCACATCCAATTTATTAAAACTTTTGCAGAAAGTGGAGCACATAACATCCCTGATACTTAGAGTATGAGCAGCTGTTTCCCGTATATCAGCCAAATTTTACATTTCATTTGAGAATTTTATTTATTATTATTTTTTCTAATGGTAAAGAGGACAACTTGCTCCGCTCAGCGAATAAATATTTTCGAGTGGTAGTCCTTTAATGTATGATTTTGAGTTTACTAAATTGAATTTACAGCAGAGATGTCAACTTGCTCCGGACAACAAATATATATTTTAAAGTGGTAGTTTATTTATTATGATTCCTGGTTTAATAAATTCAATTTAGTAGATTTTTGTCCACCACTATTTCTAAATAATTCGTTGACTTATATAATTCCCCACTTACTAGTACTCCAGAGGTGCCAACTTGCTCCGGACAGCAAATTCATATTTTAAAGTGGTAGTTTATCAATTGAGATTTTTGGTTTAATAAGTTAAATTTAGTAGATTTTTATTAACCACTATTTCTAAATAATTCGTAGGCTTATATTATTCTCCACTTTATAATACTTAAGTCATGTTATAATATTTAAAAAGAAATCAAAAATAGTAAAATATTTGCAATATTTACTTTGTAGTCGTTTACCGTTTTCTTAATTATTTTGGCTTGTCCGGAGCAGTTGGCATCTCTGGTACTCAAGTCATGATAGACCTTTTTATCAAATATTAAAATAATCAAATATTTTCAAAATTTACTTGTAGTTATTTACCGTTTTCTTAATTATTTTGCCGTGTCTGGAGCAGTTGCAGTAGATGCCAACTGCTCCGGACAAGCCGAAATAATGAATAAAACGGTAGATAACTGCAAAGTAAATTTTGCAAATATTTGACTATTTCTGCTTGCTTTTTAAAAAGTTTACCTTGATATAAGTTCTATAAAGTGGTGAATTATATAAGCCTACGAATTATTTAGAAATAGTGGTGGATAAAATTATACTAAATTGAANTGATGCATACTTTGCTACCACTTTAAATATGAAAATAAAATCTTCCGGAAAATCCGGAAGAGTTGGCAGGTATGCTGGAGCAGTTGGCCTGCAACCACTATAATCTTTGCAAAATATTTTATAGAGTGGTGGAATTTTAAAATCAAAGCTTTTCAGATTATTTTAGAAAATTAATCTGAAATTGTAGAACAAGAACCTCTAATTAACCATTTCGTGATGGGCTTGTAATAAATGCATTCGTAAGGAATCATTATCAGCATAATAGAAAATAAAAAGCGGTAGCTTAAGTTAGGCTAGGTTAATAACTAATTTGTCAGATTTATTTTTGTTTTCACTATAAATCTAACATATCTAAACCATGTGTGTTAAAAGTGAAACTATACAATTTTTAATTCAATTTAAGTAGTGGTGAATTAAATAAAACAAGCTATCATTAGTTTGGCTACCAGTTTTATCTTTTTTACCCTGATTATCGACACCCTGAGAATGTATATATGACTCGTCCGTCTCGAAGAGGTTAACAGAACCACTAAGAGTGATTCTGGTCAACGGTATGACAATACTGATTCCCTTTTTTCTGGTTTGAAAATTTAAGCCTTTGTATAGTTTCAGGCGTGTATTAACTTTTTTATAGAATATTTAATTATACAACAGCGCTTCATGTTCATCAGGCATTTTATGTGTGTATATGATATAATTATAAGTCATTGTAGGGAATAAATATTTCAAATTAATTAATAATGGAAAATTAATACCAGAAATTGATTAATTAATAATAGAAAATTAATTCCAGAAATTGATTAATTAATAATGGAAAATTAATAAAAAATTTAATAAGATGAAAATTATTAATTAATAATAGAAAATTATTGGATAATAATAGAAAATTTAAGAACCAAATAATCATTACTTTTCCTAGTTTTTTCTTACACCATATCACGAGTTAATAGTTTTAAAAGTGTATCCGTCTGCTATTTTTCCAGCAACAAAATATATACTGAAGATTACCTAACATTCTTTTCTGCCAAATATTTCTATAAATACAACTTATCATTAAAAATAATTATTTTTGTCTACCATATATCGTGTTCAATATATTTTCTTCCGATTTCTTTGGACATCTTTATCGAAAGACAATTCATACGCTACTTATTTCATCCCTGGTTTGGTCAGGAGTAACATTAGAGCAAAACGATGCCATTAAGTTTATCGCTTCAAATCTCCACATGAATTTCAGTGGTCAGAATCGCTTCATCTGATTTATAGCTAATAGGCGATTATGTGGTAAAAAGTGCGGTGTGAACATAAGGTTTCTAAAGTGCAATTAGTGTCAAATGGTGTGATTAAAGCATTTCTGCCACGCAATGCTCTCTGGGAAAAAAAGAGAATTCTTTAAGACACAAGCATGGAAATTCGTCATTTTTTTGGATCGAAAAGCAACTTTATATTTTTCTTATGAATTCTTTAATTTGAGATGGAGCTTGTACAGGCAAGTATTTTCTAATAAAGTTGGATAAAGGGTGTATTGAATTTGGATGAATAAAGTATTTAAGCAATATTAAGGATCTGCTTGATTTCAAGAGATTGATATTTAATACATTACTGACCGGTCACGAGTTAACTCGTGTTTTCGTGGCCAAGCATTGGTGACCAGTCACGAGTTAACTCGTGTTTTCATAGCCAAGCGTTTTAATATAGTCTCGTGATGAATATTTTGAAAAGTGGGCGTAATTTTCCTTACTTTTCAAGTTTTACTATTTAATTCAATTACTTTTTAAGCCAAATATTTAAACAAATTTATTATAACTTTACGAAACCGGATATATTTGCAAAACTTGTAGTGTACCATTACGCGTTGGTGATTGTTATACTTTTTATCATACGAAAGAGAAATATTAAGAGTTAAATAATAAATAAAAAATTTTAAAGTTTATTTATATTATTTTACTTCCACATCCGTTTTCAAAAACAATAGCCGGGCACATGGGCCCGGCTATTGTCAGCAGGCCTGAAACATCACCTCCTACATCAAAATGCCTCCACACGGTCTTTTATAAGTAGTTCGCGCAGACTGTTTGAAAAGTGAACCAGTTGTGCGCATGAACCCAAAACCTTTTATAAAAGTAAATGAGAGAGATTTGTCATATATATTTGAGAATTTAATATCTAGTGGTTGACAAGTGAATAAGTCAAACCAATAATATTCATAAATAAAACAAATTTTTAGTCATATATTTGCTACCACTTTCTTATTTTAACTAGATTTTGTATTAAATGACTCGTTCAGAAAGTGGATATCCTTCACAGTGGTCTGATCGGAGTACCTACAGAAAACCGCGTGGAGGCTTTCAGTTATAGGAAGCGCAGAGATGCCAACTGCTCCGGACACGCCAAAATAATTAAATGAACAGTAAATAGCTACAAAGTAGATTTTTCAAATATTTGACTGTTTTTGCTTGCTTTTCAAAAGGTTTAGCACGGCATAAGTACTATAAAGTGGTGAATAATATAAGCCTACGAATTATTTAGAAATAGTGGTGGATAAAAATCTACTAAATTGAATCTATTAAAACAAGAATAACAATTGATAAACTACCACTTTAAAATATATATTTGCTGTCCGGAGCAAGTTGGCATCTCTGGAAGCGTTGCTTGAAAGCGGGACGGAAAAGAGAAAATACTGGTAGAAGAACTATTTCAATTTTAGATAATATCCGGGAGGAGTTAATCTATTCTCAACAGTAACAATTCACTGTAAGGAAATTTATCACGGCGAAGAAGCAATTAAATATAAAAATTGCATCCGTTAAAAACAATTGGTAGTTATGGATTTTTATTATTCCCGGAAAAAAACTAAAAAATGAAATTTATTTGTTACCAGTTTTTACTCTTTTCCGTCTTGATATATATGGGCTTTCAGCCCTGCCGGTCAGCTAAAATAAACTCTCCATGGCAGAAGGGAAGATTATAAGAAGACTCGTCGGCGCCCCCAAATGCATTAGCAATAATAGTATAAAAAAGGATCTTAAAATTGATGACATCAACGTCTATATAAAAAATTTAAACCAAAATTTCTACGATGAAGCAAAAACCTGTACCACCAGCAATTTTAACTCACTCCTAGATATTGAATTAATTGACGACAACACTAAATTTAGCCCAATCACTGCCTTTTTCCTTAGGGTTATGACGTTGCCCTAGCACACGAAATACACTCTCGATTTTTGGTGCTAAGCACCACCTCTTCCCCCCATCTCCATTCCACCTCACTACTCCTCATCATCGAATTACTACTACAGATGAATCGGTTAATGCGGCCTCGCGGCAGCGCACCGAGATTTATGTGATTTCTACCACCTTCTACCGGTCAGCTATGTGTTAAAAATGACATAAATGTGGTAAATTTGGTTTTACGAAACAAATTTTGTTAAATAATTTTATATCGCATAATGTTCTAATACTTTGGAAAATATAAAGCATTATGTTGGATGCTATTAATCTTTAAAATTGTTCTGTAGGAATTGAAATTTTGCTGAACTTTTTGTTGTTTTTAATTAATATCACAAGTTAAATTTTTGTTAAAATTTCCCCAGAAAGTAATTCCGTAGGGCAATACTTTTTACGGAAAAAAAGATGAATTCTTTAAGACACAGGAATGGAAACACGTCAGTTTTTAAGATAGAAAGGAAACTATAATCTTTTCTTTTGAATTCTTTAATTTGAGTTAGAGTGTGTAGAGAAAATATTTTCTAAAATAATTGGATATAAAATGCATTGATTTTGGATGAATAAAGTATTTATCAGATACTAAGGATCTGTTTAGGCTTGATTTAAAAATATTGCTACTTTGATAAAAATGTGACAACTTATGTTTTGCAAAAAAATTTTATTAAATACTTTTCAATCACGAAATGTTCTTGCGAATACCAAACATAATACATGCCAGCATGCCGTGTATACATGCCAGCATGAGACGTTCTCAATCTAGGCAAAAAGATAACACTGGTAGCCAAACTATTTCTTTAGCAATTTATTTGTGAGTGGGGTAATAATAGTTTAGCTTATTTTATTCCTCAGTATATAGTTCAAAATAAAAATTATATTGTTATTTTTTGAACAAACATTGATTAAAGTGAAAGCAAAATAAGACTGACAAATTTTCCGAGGCAACATTTGAGCTACGGCTTTCTATTTTTTCCATCTAGTTTCTATACAAATGTATTTATGACAGGCTGGTCCCAGAGAGATTAACCTTCTAAATTGTTCAGTAGGATATGAACTTTTTTTTTTATTTTCTCTGAAAATAATTTAAGAGAAAGCACCCTAATAATTTTTTTTCATAGCCCGTGCTTTCCTAACCTATATATTATCACAAAATTTTGTTCAGTTTACGTTAAACGTTAATGTTATGTTTTGTATTAATGTTAAGTTAAAAACATTTTTATGCAAAATTTTTAAATGAGTTTAAAATTTATTTGAAGGTCTCTATCAGTCTAAATATTACTTAAACCCAGTTATAAAAATCGTTTTTTTTTCTTAAAAAATTAAATAACTATTAATGCATATTTAAAAATTTTTGCTGTTTCGGTGAAATTAAAAGTAGATAAAAAAAATATCTAGTGCGCTTATCATAACTGAAAGCCTCCACACGGCTTTTTACAGGTAGTCCGATCTGACCACTATGAAGGATATCCACTTATCGAACGAGTCATTTAATACAGAATATAGTTAAAATAAGAAAGTGGTAGCAAATATATGACTAAAAATTTATATCATGGCATCACAGTACTACTTTTTAAAAAAAGTAGTACTGTGATGCCATGATACATATTTCATACAGCCTTTAAAATCTCGCTAATTTCACAAATTTAATTTTTTAAACTTTCTTAAGCTAACTTTAAATCAATCTGAACCAATTATTTAATTTTTATAATATTTTATAAAAAGAAAATATAAATATTTTATTCTCTTCTTAACAATCATTATAACGGCTAGCTTTTTAATTCAATGCAAATGTAAAATTTATTTATTTACCGTCGAGACTAGATCGAACATCAAAATTTTAACTCTTAATACCTTGCGTTACTTTATTTCTCGAACCTCAAAAATGTTTTAGTTACTGGGCTATATTAACCTCTGGGGGTTTCACCCCTTGGTTCAACCATCACCTCCTACATCAAGAAGCCTCCACACGGTCTTTTATAAGTAGTCCGCGCAGACTGTTCAAAAAGTGAACCAGTTTTGCGCATGAACCCAAAACCTTTTATAAAAGTAACTAACTAACTAATCAATTTTTTTCAGAGTACCTATCCATGTATGGATATCTGCTCTTTCATCTAAATTGGATAATATGTGGTGGATGGGAAGGGAGGTGCTGCGTTAACATTAAGTTAAATCTCAGAATGAACAATAATTGATAAAATCAAGTCTGAGTCATACATAAAAATATGTCGCAAGTTGATACATAATAAAGGGAACAAATTGAAGATAAAGATAAAGAGAGAATATTTACACTATTTACAAATTTACAAAAGGGGGAAGACTCCCTGTGCACTCTCTCGCCTCCCACCGGTATAGCCGGGCTTCATTGGTACAGAGAACACAGTTTGTCTGGGGCAGTGGGGATAGTCATGATTATCCGAAATGCTTAGAGAGAACACAGTCGCTTTAGAAAAAAGCGGTTATCAGGCTGAAATTTTTATTGTCATCTATGAAATCAATGTCTAATAACTTATTGAATTTACATGTTGAACAATTTTTGGCCCTTTAAAAAAGGATGCATTGAGTTTAAAAAGGCACTCGTCTATTTTGTCGATTTTGAGGTCATTATAGAGGGTGTTATTTCTGACAAACCAGGGAGTTTTTATAAAAGTAATTGAGAAAAATTTATCTTATATATTTGAGAATTGAATCTGTAGTGGTTGACAAATGAATAAGGCAAACCAATAATATTCATAAATAAAATAAATTTTTAGTCATATATTAGCTACTACTTTCTTATTTTAACTATATTCTGTATTAAATGACTCGTTCGATAAGTGGATATCATCGGACCACCTGTAAAAAGCCGTGTGGAGGCTTTCAGTTATAGAAGGCGTTGGTCCCACCATTAATAAAACTTTAGGAAAATCTTCATGTTAGAAATAAATGCATCTTTGCATCTCTGTAAGGGATTATTTATTATGATTTCGACATCTTAAGGACCATGATGTATCTTATAATATTTCTAAAATAAGAGCAAATTTTTTCTTTGAAATAATTTTGCTCTCTGGAATAAACCCCTATGTCGTAAGAAGCACAATGTTCCAAAAATCATTACTACTAACGCCAACTACTATCGCAATGTAGATCAAATCTACAAAATGTAATGGATACTACTATCGCCAAAATCTACAAAAAATACAATGAATTTACCCTAATTATATAAACGGAAACAATTTCCAATAAATAACTAGATGAACTAACTCCCATCAAAAGTACATATAATTAATTTAATGCTTTTTCTTCTAATTCTATTCATATGACACAGTTTAAGAAATGTAATTTTGGAAAATATATAAAAGTAATATAGTTCGTTCACCAGGAGTTGGCACTTGGCTCCACCTCCTCGAACGCATAGTTCATTTCAGCGCGGGGGAGTAAGAGGAAAAACATTTCCCAGCTTTAAATCGAGATAACCTCTAATGTGCGCAAAGCCTCCACAAGGTTTTTTAAAGGGAGTCCGATCAGACCACTATGAAGGCAAACCAATTTACGAAAGAGCCCTTTAATAGAAAATCTAGTAGAAATAGGAGAGTGGTAGCATATATATGTCTAAAAATTTGCTTAATTTTTGAATATGATTAGTTTGTCTTATTTACTTGTCTACCACTACAGTTTCAATTCTCAAATATATATGATAAACTCCTCTCAGTCACTTTTAAAATAGAATTTGGCTTCATGCACTCAAACTGTTCACTTTTTAAATAGTCTGCTCAGACTACTTACAGAGATGCCAACTTGCTCCGGACAGCAAATATATATTTTAAAGTGGTAGTTTATGAATTGTGATTCATGGTGTAATAAATTCAATTGGTAGATTTTTATCCATCACTATTTCTAAATGGTTCGTAGGCTTATATAATACACCACTTTATAATACTTAAGTCATGCTATAACTTTTAAAAAGCAAACAAAAATAGTCAACTATATGCAAAATTTAGTTTGTAGTTATTTACCGTTTATTTAATTATTTTGGCTTGTCCGGAGCAGTTGGCATCTCTGTACTTATAAGAAACCTTGTGGAGGCTTTCTGATGTAGAAGGTGATGGCCAAACACAAACAGTGAATTCTTTTTCAGTCACTTACTTCGCTTTATCATCAGCTATTATACCTTTCGTTATTCTAGCTAATTTATATTTGAAAACTTTTTACCAACAAAATATCTCAAAAAGAACAAACTATTCAATAGAAAGAGAGAAATATCAACATGTTTATAAAATAAAATGCACATGTTCAAAATATGCTCATGAAGATTGCGAAATAAATATTTTTGTCATACGATCGCCAAGTAGCAGCCTTGTTCACATCCTTCTTCCCAATATAGCGAAATAATATCATCCGATACCACGTGATGAAGGCGGAGCCAAGTGCCAACTCCTGGTGAACGAACTATACTTATAAGGTCTAAGTACCATTTTTGTCCTTAATATTACATTAGACAACACGCGATTTTTTGTAGTTTTAGGAAGTAACTAAGTGAAATAAGAACGAATCTTAGACCCAAAATGTAATTATTTGATTCAACTATTCAAAGGATATAAGAAAACCGCCTATTCAGCTGCAAAAAAGACTGAAACATACTCAAGTGATTTTTTTACTCAAGAAAAAGCAAGTCGCATTACGTCAACTTTTATTGTCATAGATAAAAATTCTTAAAGATGGCAACATATGTAAGGGATTGTACAATATTATGGAAACACTTTTTAAACTAACTCTGAGTAAGCAAACTTTCTTCAGAGGTAAATATTATGGGAGATTTACATGACCAAACTGCTGGCACTGTTTGAAAGATCATGCTCCAAACTTTTAGAATTGCTGTCTGTTTTAGCCATACGAAGTTCGAATCAGCCCAAATAAACGTTGAAAGTTAAAGATCATGCTTGAAGATTTAGAAATAGAAAAGTTACCAAACAAAATTCGGATCAATCGAAATGAGAAGAAGGTTATAACTAATAAGGAGTTAATCCAACTCCTCCTATAACTTAAAGCCTCCACACGGTTTTTTATAAGTAGTCCGATCAAACCACTATGAAGGTAAACCAATTTACAAAAGAGCCATTTAATAGAAAATCTATTAAAAATTAGAAAGTGGTAGCAAATATATATAAAAAAAATTTTTTAATTTATGAATATGATTGGTTTGTCTTATTTACTTGTCAACCACTACAGATTCACTTCACAAATATATATGATAAATATATCTCAATGACTTTTGAAATAGAATTTGGGTTCATGCGCACAACTGGTTCACTTTTTAAATAGTCTGCGCAGACTACTTATAAAGTACAGCGTGGAGGCTTTCTGATGTAGAAGGTGATGGTTAATCTGATTTCCGTCTCTTTATACAAACTTAACACATTTCTAGAATTATTCTTTAGTGTTATAAAGTCATATTACAACGATGAGTTTCTATGCAACGTAAAAAAAGACCTTAGGGCCACTCTATAAATATACCACGTCATACTAGGTTTCAATTTTTATGCTCCTACTTGTATGTATGCTTTCCTACTTTCCGGTCAGCTCTTTATACAAAGTTTACACTGTTTTGGCAGATGTATCTAAATTTATAATTTATTGCTATGAACAGCTGTGGTGGCTCAGGAGATAGACCGTTCACCTTCCTACAAAGTGAACCGGATTCGAATATCAACGATGGCTGATCGATGGCTGGACGAATTCCGTATCTGTCCCCCACTGACCAAATTCTGCCGTAAAATATACTGAGTGGTAGAAGGATCAGGGGTTAGAGTCCCCTTGCCGCCAGGCTAGCCATGAGATTTCCGTGGTTTACCTCTTCATGTAACGCAAATGCGAGTTAGTTTTATCGAAAAGTTTCTCCCAATAATTGATCCAGAAGTTCTCTTGTCTTCTGGATTGGGTTCAAAATTACAAGACTACGGAGATGAATTTTAGTAGTCGTAAACTCAAAATTGGGTCGACTGTTCACAGACGGTTATAAAAGCAAAAAAAAAAAAAAACTAAGAAAAAAGATGCATTTCTGTGTAATGGTAAAAAAATAAATACCTTAGGACTCTAAATATATGACGTAATAATAGGTATAGGCTTCAATACTCCTGCCTACATGTCTGTTTTCCTTTTTTCTCAGTTCTTTATACAAATTTGGCATATTTCTGGCAATAGTACATAAAACTATAATTTATTGCTATAATTAATTGCTTTTGTTATGTCTTGTACAGCGATTTCGTCAAACTGTGAGTTAATGAGCAATGAAATTTAAAGAAAAAAACAAACAAAAAAAACATTACGAACAATCTAGGTATGCGACGTCATATTAGATAGGGGAGTGTCGGGTACCCCCGCCCACTGTCAATTTCATATGTATAGAATATTTTTTCAAGTCAATGGGCCATCAGACATTAATTGTTATATTAAAAAAAGATTATTTTCAAAGTTTCAAGTATTTATGATAAAATATATGTCATATACTCAAGTATTTGATATGCTCAAGTAATANATATTGTGCCCCGGGCGCGAGTTAAGCTCGCTACGCCACTGGTCGAGTACTCCCGCCCACTGCCAATTTCATACGTTTAGAATATTTTTTCAAGTCAATGGGCCATCAGACATTAATTGTTATATTAAAAGAAGATTATTTTCAAAGTTTCAAGTATTTATGATAAAATATATGTCATATACTCAAGTATTTGATATGCTCAAGTAATACTCAAGTATTCGTAATGAAAATGATAAATGATGTTTATCTATTGTCAATAAATTGGTCATTTTCATTTACACCTGAAGAAACAGTCAAAAAACATAATTTTTGTAACTGAGCGGGGCTACCCAACACATTTTGAAAAGAGCTGAAAAACATGTTTTTTTAAATTCCTATTTTTTTAAGTTAAACTGCTCTTTTTTTTTGGTTTATTCTTTTTGCATTATTTAATTAGATGATTAAACAATAGAAACATACAAAAATATTGATTATTACTCAATATTATACAGAAATATAAGCAATATTCCTTAAGTGGGTGGGGCTACCCGACTCTCCCCTATAGGTTCTAACAGTTACGTTTTTGTGAAGGATAAAACCTGAAGGATTAAATACTATTGAAAAAAGGAATAAATTAATAGAATATTAATATAAAAAGTTGGAAAATTACAGTGGTGTAGGAGATATGTTTAGAAT
Source organism: Parasteatoda tepidariorum (assembly GCF_043381705.1). Lineage (NCBI taxonomy): Eukaryota > Metazoa > Arthropoda > Arachnida > Araneae > Theridiidae > Parasteatoda > Parasteatoda tepidariorum. The sequence continues at coordinate 20,602,560 of NC_092215.1, forward strand.
TACTGAACAACAGAAAACGAAAAGGACTTATTGGCCCTTTCGTTTCTAAAATAGAGTACCTAATAAACGGTAAAATAAACAATCAATAGCCGTAACAATCAGGATTGTTATTTACCTGGAAAAGAGAAAAATACTGGTAATGCAACTAATTCATTTTTCATATTTTTCGGAAGAATTAAATTAGTTTTAACTTCTAATTCTTTTTCATGATTATAACATACTATATAATTTTTTTGTGAAATTTCCCTTTTGTAAATACAGGGCCGCCAACTTTCACGTTTTTGCAAAATGTTTAATTGCATCGTAGACAATCAAAAACTAAAGCTCTCAGAATTTTAGTTAATTCTGCCAAATTTTTAAGAGCCGTGCGAGAGAATTAGTAAAAGTGTCTTTTGATAAGAACTTTTGCTTCAGTCAGTAGTAGTATGGAAAAGTCACGTGTAGTAGCGTCGAAAATAATTTTGAATCGAAGTTACTAATCTAAGTATTGTGTAATAAAATATAAACTTTACTACCACTAGTATAAATTTTCATACAAAGAGTAGAAAGGTAGTAGTCCTGTACATAAATAACTATTATTAATTCGTAGTGGTCAAATTTAACTAATCTAAGTATCACGCATTAAAAATAAACTTTGCTACCACTAGTATAAATTTTCCTACAAAGCATGGAAAGTTTTGGGCCCTGTGCATAAGTAATTAGTACTAATTCGTAGATGTCAAATTTACTAATTTAAGTATTATGCATTAAAACATAAACTTTGCTAAAACTAGTATAAATTTTCCTACAAAGCATGGAAAGTTTTGGGCCCTGTGCATAAGTAATTATTGCTAATTCGTAGATGTCAAGTTTACTAATTTAAGTATTATGCATTAAAACATAAACTTTGCTAAAACTAGTATAAATTTTCCTACAAAGCATGGAAAGTTTTGGGTCCTGTGCATAAGTAATTATTACTAATTCGTAGATGTCAAATTTACTAATTTAAGCATTATGCATTAAAACATAAACTTTGCTAAAACTAGTATAAATTTTCCTACAAAGCATGGAAAGCTTTGGGCCCTGTGCATAAGTAATTATTACTAATTCGTAGATGTCAAATTTACTAATTTAAGTATTATCCATTAAAACATAAACTTTGCTAACACTAGTATAAATTTTCCTACAAAGCATAGAAAGTTGGCAGAATAACTATAACTAATTCGTAGTAGTTAAGGATGTATTATTCTTCCAGATCGGAAGTGAAACAGTACTAAAACCAGTTTTTAAGAGGGCAGAGAGAGTTACTGCCATGAGTGACGTAATCAATGATGTTGTATTAGGGAAAGGCAGTGTTTTCATTATACTCACTTTAATATTATGTTGTTGTTGTCACACACACACCAACATTTAACCCCGCGCCAATGCCCCTAAAAGGACATTTATCGGTTAATGGTTAAGGTTGGAAGACGAGACAGATAGAAAGAAAAAGAGAGGAAAAATGGCAAACAGAAACGAAAAAGAGAAGAAAATAAAAAGAAATATGAAGAAAAAAAAACGTTTGTTCTATTTGTTAGGGCAAAGCAGAGGAGGTGTAACTGTTCTTGTTTTCCAGTGGCGCCATCTGGGGTCCAGAGTTCGACTTCTGACACACCCATACGTCACACCCTATGATAGGGTGGTCACATTCATACATCCATTCATTCATCCACAGATCATAATTTTGACTTGAAGCTCAGAACGATTAATCTCCAATTCAATACCCCCAGAGGTATTGATTTGTTATGGGAACATGGAGGACTTTGTGACCCGAGAGATTTAATTTGCACCTGCTATCATTTACTACACGGGGAATTTTCGACGGCAAGGATTCTAACTCCCGTTCTCGAAAACTCTAGTCCAACGCCGTGCCAGCCAGGATATCCCGGTCAATTTAATATTATAATTTATGCATTTAAAATTATAATATTATAATTATTTATTAATTTATTGTTCTATCACCTATACTTAAAAGAATGTGCTGCTCTACCACTCTATTCAATTCACGACTCTATCCAAAATAGGGTATTGAAGCTACCAACTATTATATATATATATATCTTTTTTTTTCAAAGTTAGTTTGTACACCAAAAAAAAAACTGGTAATAAATCAATGTTTCCTTTCTAGATTTTTTGAGAAATAATGTTAATTATTTCACTATTTTAACTGAAAATTCTCTGCCACTATTTACTTTTTTAAATATAAGAGAGAGTCCGGTACAATATGTATTGGTAGTCTGGGATATTTTACTTCATATTACCTGTTATTAATCATTTTCGGGCTACAAACAGCCTTGTTATCGCAAAAGTTACTAGCTTGCAATGCGCTAATTTTAAATCGCATTTTGTAACTCAATTATTGTTAGCTAACAGTTGTTACTACGTACAAGCGAAATAGTTCGGGTCAAAATATTTTCGACATAGTCTTTTAATATTAAAATCAGTCATTTTTATTATTCCATTTTTGCAGGAAATAAAACAACAACAAAAATATAAAAACATCGATCTTAGAAATTTTATTAATCAAGAGTCTTTACAATCAATTTAAACCAATTGCTTGAAAATTTCATAGTTCTCGTAAACAAATTAACTTAATTAATATTCATAGTGATGATGTACTTAATTATAATAACTGCGTTTTGGTAAATGCATTTAAATAGTACTTAAACGTAAACGCAGTGAGTATAGAAAATTATAAGAATAAGTAATTTCAAAAGATGAGAAAGTTTTTCTGCTATTATTTCTGCATTACTTTGTCCTCCAAAAAGGAAAAAAATGTGAATTAATTAGTTTTTTATACATCTTTTCTCATGCTCTTAAGAAATGATTTTAAGTCTGTTAATTAAAAGAGATTTTTTGTATCTATTTTCAACCCAATTAGCTTATTTTGATCTCTGTAAGCAAAAAAAAAGATGAAATAATTCGATTTTTAAACGAAATATATATCTCTTGGCCCTTTTTAACCGATATCATTTTCTTTTTAAACTGTATTAAATTTATATTTTAATTCGATGTAAGCTAAAAGCCAAATCTGGAAAAAATGAACATATAATTAACGAAACGTGCTCTTATCTCGCAAAAGATTCATTAACAAAAGTTTATAATTTTAATTTCTTTCAAAATTATTTGCAATCAGAACAATTTAATAGCCTACTAAATTTTCGATATCGATTTTGCTCCAATAACCGTTGTTCTGTCTTCACATATTAGCTATCAAGAAGTTGTAATTCGGAAAACTAACGAGGGAAACCAAATACTTTGCTTATAACTTTAATTACATAAATATAATTAAAGTTTATAATTTTAATTTCTTTCAAAACTATTCGCAATCAGAGCAATTTAATAGCATACTAAATTCTTGATAACGATTTTGATTGAATAATCGTTGTTCTTTTGTCAAAAAGTTATATAAATATAATTAAAGTTTATAATTCTAATTTCTTTCAAAACTATTTGCAATCAGAACCATTTATTAGCCTTCTAAATTCACGATATTTAGATTTTAATCGAATAATCATTGTTCTGATTTCACAAACCAAGCATTTAAGAGATTGTAATCTGGAAAACATATGAGAGCAGCCTAATGCTTTGTTTATAACTATAGCTATATAATTATATTTAAAGTAATAATTTTAATCTCTTTCACAATTATTTGCAGTCAGAACAATTTAATTGCCTTCTAAATTCTTCGATATCAATTTCAATCGAATAATAGTTGTTCTGTTTTCACAAACCAAGTTATTAAGAGGTGGCACTCCGGTAAACTTCAGAGGGTAGCCAAAGACTTTGTTTATAATTTTGATTATTAAAATATAATTAAAGTTTATAATTTTAATTTCTTTCAAAACTATTTCCAATCAGAACAATTTAATAGCATACTAAATTCTCGATATCGATTTTGATGGACAAATCGTTGTTCTGTTGTCGAAAATTTATATAAATATAATTAAAGTTTATAATTTTAATTTCTTTCAAAACTATTTGCAATCAGAACAATTTAATAGCCTTTTAAATTCTCGATATTGAGATTTTAATCGAATAATGTTCTGATTTCACAAATCAAGCATTTAAGATATTGTACTCTGGAAAGGTTATGAGAGTAACCAAATGCTTTGTTTATAACTATAGCTATATAATTATATTTAAAGTTGTAGTTTAAATTTTTTTCAAAATTATTTGCAATCAGAACAATTAAATTGCCCATTAAATTCTTCGATATCAATTTTAATCGAATAATAGTAGTTCTGTTTTCACAAACCAAGCTCTTAAGAGGTTGCACTCCGGTAAACTTCACAGGGTAGCCAAAGACTTTGTTTATAATTTTGATTATTAAAATATTTATAATTTTAATTTCTTTCAAAACTATTTACAATCAGAACAATTTAATAGCATACTAAATTCTCGATATCAATTTTTGATGGACAAATCGTTATTCTGTTGTCAAAAAGTTATATAAATATAATTAAAGTTTATAATTTTAATTTCTTTCAAAACTATTTGCAATCAGAGCAATTTAATAGCCTTCTAAATTCTCGATATTGAGATTTTAATCGAATAATCGTTGTTCTGATTTCACAAATCAAGCATTTAAGAGATTGTACTCTGGAAAAGTTATGAGAGTAACCAAATGCTTTGTTTATAACTTTAGCTATATAATTATATTTATAGTAGTAATTTTAGTTTTTTTCAAAATTATTTGCAGTCAGAACAATTTAATTGCCCATTAAATTCTTCGATATCAATTTCAATCGAATAATAGCTGTTCTGTTTTTAGAAACCAAGCTATTAAGAGGTTGCACTCCGGTAAACTTCACAGGGTAGCCAAAGACTTTGTTTATAATTTAGATTATTAAAATATTTATAATTTTAATTTCTTTCAAAACTATTTACAATCAGAACAATTTAATAGCATACTGAATTCTCGATATCGATTTTGATGGACAAATCGTTGTTCTGTTGTCAAAAAGTTATATAAATATTATTAAAGTTTATAATTTTAATTTCGTTCGAAACTATTTGCAATCAGAACAATTTAATAGCCTTCTAAATTCTCGATATTGAGATTTCAATAGAATAATCGTTGTTCTGATTTCACAAACCAAGCTATTAAGATATTGTTCTCCGGAAAAGTTATGATGAAAGCCAAAGGCTTTCGTTTATAATTTTAGTTACGTAATTATAATTAAAGTTTATAATTTTAATTTCTTTCAAAATTATTTGCAATCAAAATAATCAAATAGCCTACTAAACTCTCGATATTGATCGAATAATCTTTGTTCTGATTTCACAAACCAAGCTATTAAGAGGTTGTATTCCGGAAAACTTATGAGGGTAGCCAAATGCTTTGCGAGAGATGATTTTGCCCTTTTTCCGTAGCTTCTTGTTACTACCCTGGGAGCTTAATTGGTAGCGGAAGTTATTACCACTACAGGAGACAAACGCCTCCGATTGAATTACCCCACCACTCCCCAAATGAGATTAAGGGATGGGGCGGTCGCGGCAGGGAAGGAATAAATTCCAGACATCGCGGAGTTTTCCTCTTATTTTGCAGATAGACTGGATATCGGTAGCATCATATCTTATCATGCTTTCCGAAATTTCCCTGGATTGTTGATGCTGTGTAAAAGCGGAAATATTGTTTTTCAGGAGAAAAAAAAAGGGGTATTACATCATCAAATTTTCTTGTCAAAGAATTGATTTATTGGATAATTGCCAAATGCGTTGCCATATAAATGTTTGATTTATTAAGTGAATGAAGGGTATTTTACATTAGATGTATAGAATAAAAATATTTTTTAATAATGATTTCCCTAAAAATATCGACATATTTTGACTTTTGCATAATTTAACGACTTTATTTTTTTCTTTGGTTGAAATATATTTTGCTACAACTCTGGATGTATTTTCATTTTGCTTTTTTCTTTTTCTTTCTTCCTTTCTTTAGACGGAAGATGAATTTTGAGGCAAATTACCAGCGGACAGTTGTTTAGTTAGTCTCAAAATTGAAAATTATTCAAGTTGTATTTAAATTTAAAATTTATTCAAAACTGCGAATTGCTGCTTTGTCTGCTGAAAATTCAACGAGATGGTGCAAAAGTAGATTCAATTTGGCAAATTTCATTCAGCCATACAAATGTACCTTAAAATCCTGAACAAAAGAAAGAACTGCACTGGTTTATTGATACAACATTTTCACTCTTGTGGTGGTCAATTTAGACATATAAGCCTTGGCCCATTACAAATAGAGAGAAAGACAGCACTAAGATACCCTTACAAAAATTTACGATGTTTTTGAGGTTTATTTGAAGTTTTTTTGAGGTGTTAAAGGTTGATTTAAAGTTTATTTGAAGTTTACTTGAAAAACAATCTTGACAGATCAACCTTTCAAGGTGTATAATCAAGGTGTATGAAGTTTTATTCACACTTGAGAGTTTCTTAAGGTTGTTGGAAATCCACTTTACAGCAACCAGCTTAGAGAGGTCAGTTTTGAGGTGTTCAAGTTATTTTTTCCACGCTTCAAGCGAATAACTGTATTTGAGGTGTGAATGATTTCATCCAATCTCAACTAAAATTATTGCTTATTTATATATGAGGATGATTTTATGAGGTGTTAACGAGGTTAATACTTGAGGTTATTTTTGGTGCAGATCATAACCTCATTTTTGACCTAAGATGTATTATTTTTACATCAGTCAACCTCAAAAACACCTTACTTTTTTTTAAGGATACAAACCAGTGGGATTCGAACCTTTTACCTCCACGCTTCATACAGTGTTTGGTGGGTTTAACCAGCATTATAAGAAAGAGCATTATGAACAAATGTGTTATCAAAATGCTCCTATGGAAAAGTAAGAAATGAGAACAGGAACAATATAGTAAATTTACTTATATAAGCACTATATCTCAAGTTAAAGTATCTCCTTTCATTGATGGTTTATGCAAATTAATTTTTACTTTGTAAAAAAAAAGTAGCATGAAAAAGAACCAGCTAAGGAAGCATATTTTGTAAAAGCGGTTATAAACCCCAAGAAAATTTCAGACATCAAAAAAGTTTTTTAAAATACAAATCAAATCAGTGTTTTTAATTCTATGACGAAATTCGCAAGTGTCTCAGCACATGTAGTTTTAATCCCAAATATTCCTGAACGTACAGTCTAAGTCTTAAATAAAGTCATTATTTCATCCCTAAATAGCAAATTATTAATATTATTATTATTAAAAATAATTAATTAAAAAAATAATTATTATTAAAAATAATTATTATTAAAAATAATATTATTCTTAAAAATTGTATTTCGAAAACCGGTCATCTCCAGGTTTCATTCTTTTTAAATTCTTAATTAAAACATTAAGTGATGTTATCACACATTTGCTATAGGATATTTTGTAAATAGCAATATTTTAAAATCAGAAAATAAAAGAAAACTATATATAAAAAAAGCTCTCATGTAAAACTACTTTACTTGGAAATGAAAAGTTTTCGATCTCATTGATTCATTTGCCATTGGTATTGAGAATCTAGAAATAGTGACAGTAAAATAGGTTACAGTTTTAAATAACGAAACTCTTAACACTAGGTTTACGATCGTTTCTTATATGCCTATCTCAACAATCAAGCGTCAATTTGACGCATGAGCGAATACATATAACAGCACTTACAGAGATGCCAACTTGCTCCGGACAGCAAATATATATTTCAAAGTGGTAGTTTATCAATTGGGATTCTTGGTTTAATAAACTCAATTTAGTAGATTTTTATCCACCACTATTTCTAAATTATTAGTGGACTTATATAATTCATCACTTTACATTTGCAAAATTTACTTAGTAGTTATTTACCGTTTTTTTAAAATTATTTTGGCGCGTCCGGAGCACTTGGCATCTCTGCACTTAGAAAGCAATGTAATATATACTATAAAAAAAAATGAAAATGTGAGATAGATATTTATGAAATATTCCAGTAATTTATTTTTCAATACTTTGAACTAAGCAACTGAAACCTTCAAAATCTGGCACTCTGACATCAATTGACATTCTGCGTTTTTTCTTTCTATTATTGCTTATCGGCATACCCTCCAACTTATGAGGATTTTGAAAATAATTCTTTCTAGTGGTAGCGAACCAAAATAGAAATTTTTAAAGTAAATGGATCTCTCATAAAACTTTTATCAGAACTTAAGAATCTAGCCATATGGCCTGCACTTTTATAAGTAATAGTGGACAAGTTACGCTAAAATTATTTTTTTTTAAATATTAAGACATTAATTTTGCTACCGTCTGAAAAGAAGATTTCTGAAACTACGGAAATTCCAAAGCAGTTGGAGGGTATGCTTATCGGCAACAGTTGTTTATCACTTGTTTCATTTGAGATAACGACATCGGATAACGGATCGAAGTATTGTCTGTACATTCCTATTTATTATCGTTGTGATGTTTGCATGTTTACTCAAAATTTTGTCTAAATGGCGATAGCGTCAAATTGACGCATATCGGTAGAGATAGGTATACCACATAGAAAATTTCAACATTTCAACGCTTTTGCAGAAAATAGACTTCAATATTTACCTCGATCAATGGATAAAAGTCATTACATGAGATAAAATAAAAATGCAAACGGGTTTTGTAATTTTCCTTATAAAATTCGAAATGCGTCAAAATGACGCGTCCCTTAGACCTAGTGTTAATTATCTTCTTTCCTTCTTTGTTGCTAATAGGAAGCACGAAACACAAGCAGCAATGTTTTTAAACTGCTTTAGAAAATGAAGAGCATTACAAACAAATAAAAATCCGAAACACATAAGGATAAATACGAAAATTAATCATATTTACGTCTCCATTTAATAGTTTTCCTAAATCTAGTTTAATCCCAACTCATACAATCATAAATAAGTTGACCGTATCCAGTGACATGGAATTTAGTTTTTGTAGTTATGAAATAAAGGAATCTTAGTTATCGTGTTCTTCAAAAAGTAAAGCATGAAATAAGCACTTAAAGAAGACGTAAACTTCAATTGACATCATCGTAAGCTATGGGATTTATTTTATTAAATAGTCATGAGTCATAACTCAAATGATATGATACGTAAAATCGAATTTCCAGAAATTAATATAGTTAAGAAACTACTGATAATTACAATAGGGAACAAATGTTTTGTTGCATTTATGCAAGTATTTGATCTTACTTAATTCGAGTTGGGGGATTTCAAATATGAAATTTGTTTTTTTTTCCGAAAAATTGATTTTGTTTTCGATGTTATATTTTTTATTTTATTTATTTTTTGTCTGAATCTACAAGTTTATAAAGAACGTTTAGTTTTATATGTATGCGCGTACTCTTGCTTGCTCCTTTGAAAATGACAATTGGGACAAAAAAATATACGACCTCAACATATCCTATTATAAACTGAAATGCATCATTGTCATCTTCCTACCACGCCCTACGTATCAGAAAAGCAAATATTTTTTCAATAATTTGCATACTTTAGTAGAGGATAATTTGTACAAAACATACTCAGGTGTGTGTTATACGTAGAACAAAAATACGAAAACCGTCTATGGTTACACGAATGATGTTATAAGTTAAACATATATAACTAATTATTATTTTTATTTTTTTCTATAGCCATCGTTGAACAATCGACCCAATTCTTTGGGTTTACGATCACTAATATTCAACTCCCCATACAAAGCTTCAATCCCCTTGTAATTTTAAATTCAATCCAGAAGACAAGGGAACGCCTGGATCAAGTAGTGAGAGAATTTTGCAATAGCAGAGGACTTTTCGATTTAACTAACCCGCATTTGCGTTACAGGGAAAGGAAAACCACGAAAACCTTCCACGGTTAACCTAACGACGAGGGAACACTAACCCATGATCCGTTTACCGCTGAGGAATTTTTACGTTAGCACTGTGGCTGATGCAAGCCGAGTGCAGAATTCGTATCGATTTGCCATCCCAACCAGGGACCCCTCACTTGGAGGCGAGTGCTCTATCCTCTGAGCTCTAGTCTCCCAATGAGGTATTGCGGTATTGAAAAAGAAACGAAGCTTTTAAATCCCAGTAGCTCATTCTGGTCAATGCAGACTTTGTACGAGTAAAAAGAATCATAAATCTAAAAGCGATGATGTTAGCATGATATTTTAAATAGTGCCAATAGTTTTGTCTTGTAAAATCTTCCATTTGCTGCAAAAAGAAATATTACTTCCATAGAGTCAGTACAAAAGTTTTTCCATATTTGTGTCCAACTTTTATAGTTTTTCAAGTATTTATGATATATTTCTGGAACCACGCGTATAAAATAGCATTACAAAAATTATATAGCGCACACACCGCCGTTATTTTTTCTGACAAACTTATTAAGATTATGTAAGGTAACAAATTTATTAAGATTATGTAAAGTAACAATCTTATTAAGATTATGTAAGGTAACAAACTTATTAAGATTATGTAAGGTAACAAACTTACTAAGATTATGTAAAGTAACAAACTTATTAAGATTATGTAAGGTAACAAACTTATTAAGATTATGCACGGTAACAAACTTATTAAGATTATGTAAAGTAACAAACTTATTAAGATTATGTAAGTCAAAGGAAAAAAGTATTATGGAGCAGATTTTTTTACATAGAAAAGTATATTGCATAAATAGTAACTTTTAGTGCATACAGCATAAATATTAATTGCATTTAAAATAAGCTGTTGTTAACGTTAGAGTTCATAGCCTTTGAAAATAAATCACTTGTTTCTGAAAGATAAGAATAAAACAATTGGATGACAAAATTCGTATTTTTTAAAATATACAAATTAATAAATCAAATCGTAAATGGAACGGTTGCCTTATTCGTGTTAAGAATATAAATAGTTAAGTAAAGAGACATATAATTTAAAATAAACAATTGATTATAGAATTTTATTTGAAATCCTGGTTACTAATATAATTCTGCAAGTAAACTTCGAAACATATATTTTGACAAGCCGAGAGATTTATCTTTACTTTGTTTATTTATTGATCAAACCATAAGAAATACTATCGCCAAAATTACTGAGATTTTTACTTTCTCATGAAACAGCTTTATAGATTTAATCCAATAAGTGATGGTTTCTCGATATCTCTCCTATCACAATTTCCTCCTAGATAGTAAATCGAACATTCGGATTTTGATTCATTGCTGACTCCCCCCTTTCTTTTATTTTCGCGTAAGGCTCTTACAGAGAGTAATATTCCTATGGCAGTTTTCGCCAAGACAGCCTCCAACAGTTGTACGACTGTCCGGCAGGAGCGGTTATTTTGCTTCTTTCCATCGCCAAAAGTAGGAAATATAGTGCTTCCTACCTTACTTTTTGCTTCTCTTTTTTAAGCACGTGCTCGGTTGGTCTTAAATTTTATTGCCTAGCTGCCTGCATTTTGTATCAGCTGATGGAATTTGGGAATGATTTTGGGGTTTTTCCGGAAAAATGCGTTTTAGCGATAAGTTACACCTGCAAGAGATCCGGTCGAAGAAGCCCTTGGGAATAGTAAATCAGACTTTCTAAATGTATGTTTGTGGAGGTTTTATGAAAAAGTGGTGGAACAACTAGATTTTTAGTATAGTTTTGTATTTTTACTGGAGTTTATTTGAATTCTTTTTAATCATCAAAAATTAATTGAAGAGCTTTGAGGATAAAAAAAAGTGTTATTTTTGGAGGGGTAATAATCAGGGAAAAAAGAAAAAGGTGGTATCAGAAATAAACTATTGTAGGTTTTAACCATTACCATTCATTATTATTTTATTTACCATTACCAAATTTGAAAAAAAAATTATGCAAGCATACACGAAACTAGGGCTCCCAACTTTTACAACGTTTTGGAAAATTTCTTTTAGTGGTAGCTAAGTTTATGTCTTGATGTATGATTCATTGATTCCTTTATTAATTCATTACTTCATTGATTAATTAATGATTGACTCACTGATAATTTGATTCATTGATTTAATAACGTATTGTATATAAGAATTGATAAGATTAACATGTAAAAGAATTGATTCAATGATTAATTATTAGATTTAAAGTTTTTTTTCTTCACACCACTGAATGTAAATGATTCAAAAGTTCATACAAAATACCACTGTTCCAGCTCTCTTGTTTTGAGGCTTTAAAAATGATGGTAAATACTGGCCTAAGCTCTACAGTTACCTATTATACTTAACGAAATTTATGTTTTTACCCTTTCGTTACGAGAGTCGTAATTAGCCGACATCTACTCGACGACATCTACTATCCTATGTGTATACGACCGTCGTAGTTAGCTGACATCCACATGATGTCCTTGTGCGTATACGAGCACCTTATTTAGCTGGCCTCCATGCGATGCCATATGTGTGTATACGAGCGCAACGCCGTATTTAGTCGGCATCCGTTCGATGTGATGTGCGTATATAAACGACGTAATTAGCCGGTGATAATGTGATAGCGTTTGCTAACTGCCCCAGTCTGCTTCAAACTGTCACTGGCTAATATAGGACTGAATTGTTTTCTAGCTAATAAAGTAAAAAAATAATAAAAAATCTTACCGCATTTTGCTTCTGGATGCACTGTTCAGTGACATTACTTCAGCAGAACTGACCACAGTGACGAAAGGGTTAATGGTCATTTTTAATTAATTATGTAAAGTTAGTGTAAATATTTTAAATTGGAAAGTGTAAGTGCAACGATAATGGATCCATTGTTTGCTTTTTCATTTTAAATGTAACGACATATAAAAAGTTCGTTTATATATTTAATCGCTATGTAAGTTCTGAGAAAATACCCTCTTAAGAAGGATGACGTAGAAATATATTTGTACCAGTTACCTGCAGAGATTAGTTGATTCACCTGCAGAACTCTCCTCTTCGCGATTTAGTGGCACAAGAATTAGTATCAGTTGTGCTGTGCTACGAAAATGGAAGTAATTATAGAAAACTGAATATTTAGCATTACTGTCAATCATGCCAATAACCACATAATTATGAAATAGCGAACTATACCTTTTAGTTTATCCTTATAATTTGATTAGGGGTATACGGTTATATTTTGGTTGGAATTGTCAATTAGGGCGATTACCCCTAAAAGCCCCGATACTTACAAAATATCACAATAAAGCTTATTGATGCATGGACAGAGAGGAGACATGATCCGCTAAGGAAAACAAGATCAGAGTTAGAGTGGTCCATCTTGGTAAAATTGTGTTATTCAGCATTATTGTAAATTAGACTCTGTACTGTAATTATATTATTTTCATTTTTTTTTCACATCAAGCCTTTTTCTGGACATGAAAAAAAGAAGCAATAGTGATAGAAAGTAGACAAAAAAATATGTGCATGACCTTAATATGTGCATGACCTTAAAAAAGAGACTGACAAAGATTTTTTTTTTCAGTATATGCGTGTTATTATATTTACCCAAAGAATCTGAATATGTCGTCATCAGGCAATTTTAACATTATCCTTGTTAATCTAACTCTTTGTGATCTACACCTACATTATGCTTCTGTTAGACGCCAAATCCCTCAGTATTGGCTTATACAATGTTACGAAGAGACCTAGTCAGAATACATAATCATGTTTAAAACGTTCACGCCGGGAAAAGTGAGAATACTGGTAGAAGAACTATTTCAATATTAGATAATATTCGGGATATTAGATAATAATCTATTCTCAACAATAACAATTCACTGTAATGAAATTTATCACATCGAAGAAGCAATTCTATATAAAAATTGCATCCGTTAAAAACAATTGGTTGTTATGGATTTTTATTATTCCCGGAAAAAAACTAAAAAATGAAATTTATTGTTACCAGTTTTTTCTCCGGTGCGCTGCCAAGATGAGGCAATCTAGCGTGACCCACCAGTGGGTCACCCCGGCGTGAACGTGTTAAACTGCCCTGACCGTTGCAAAGTGCGTTATACTTAACACTTTCGCGTCGACTGTCATAAATACGTGCCAGCATAAAGCCGTATCAACCAGGGTGAAAAGATAAAACTGGTAATCAAAATAATTCTTTAGCAGTTTATTTGTGAGCTGGGTTATAATTGTCTGATTTATTTAATTCACCATTACATTAGTTCAAAATAAAATTGTTTAGTTATACTTTGAAGTAACATTGATTATTTATATGATTAAACTAACAATAATTAAAGTAAAAGCAAAGCCAGTTTGTCAAATTAGAAATGCCAGCATTTAAGTTACCGGTTTTTATTTATTTACATCCTAATTCTGATTTTGTACAAATGATTTTATGGATCACCCGTCCCCAAGGGGTTAAACTACCCTGACCGTTGCAAAGTGTCTTATACTTAAACCAGATTAAAGAGTCACGAATGTACCTGGCCCGGATATCAGGATAACTACGATCTTGATTTTTTTTAAATGGAATTAAAAAATGAGAAAATATAAAATATATATATTTTATATTTTCATATTTATAAAATATATATATTTTAATTTATTTCTATCTACTATAAAAAATAATAATAATTATAATAAAACAAAAACTCAAGTTTCAGGGAACATGAATGGGTTCTTATATTTTAAGGAATATAATGCTCAAGTGAAAGCTTGAAAAAATCATTTTTCAAACTTTCGAAGCCATCACATTTTGACTTTTTACAGATCGTAGCCTAAAGCATAACTGTGGATACTTTGTACAATTGTTTATAATTATTTCACAATAAAAAGAAATAAAGGATTTTTAAATAAAGCAACAGTTTTTTTTTCAGAAAAGGGGAGGGGATAAAATAAGAGTTTTGAGACATAGTTACTTTTTTTTGGCAATTTATCATAAAAAATGTCTCAAAACTTTATATCTATAAACATATTAGAAATTTCAAATAATTTTGTACCATAACAGTTGCTATCTGTTGTTCTGTAGAATATAACGAGCATAAGAATATATAGTAAACATTTCGTGAAAAATATTCAGAACTGAAAGAAAACTGAAAAAATTTATAATTTAAGCTAAAAAATTGTTGAAATATTTTAAAAAATAACGCATCTAATGCTCTTTACCTTTCTTCAAATGTAAAACATTTTGCTCTAACCCAGCAAAATTCAGCGAGTTCAGTTTCACCAGAACTCACAAAAGCAATTAAAAAAAATTCCGGAAAGGTAACACGTCACTTTTATGGCCGAAAAAATTTTTTACCTCATATATCTGAATTGTTGTTTCACTAACAGTCCAACGTTTTGAATATTATGAAAATTTCAAATAAATTTCACAAAATAGAACTCTAGAAATTCAAAATTAACAACTCTCCTTATTAGTTAATTATGCTAAGTTACTCATTTGGAATTTAGATAGAAATAGAAGGTATTTAATTGTGTTCTCAGTAAGCTTAAAGTCCTGAACTCATGGTAGTCCCTCAAAATATATAAAATTACTAAACCTAGAGCCCCTGAATGAGACAGGCCGACTAATCATTTATTGTTAGAGCAAAGAGCTAACATATGCACAGCGAATAAATATTTTCAAGTGGTAGTTTATTAATTGTAATTCTTGGTTTAATAAGTTCGATTTAGTAGATTTTAATCCACCACTATTTCAAAACAATGCATAGGCTTATATAATTCACCACTTTACAGAACTTATTACATGCTTTACATTTTTAAAAGCAAGCAAATATTGTCAACTATTTGCAAAGTTTACTAGTAGTTACTTACCGTTTTTTAAATTATTTGGGCGTGTCTGTAATAACGTAACTAGTACCAACATAATGGTAACTTGCGAACTTGTTTGCTCTAACATTGCTTGATAGGTCAGCTCTAATAGTATAGGAGCCTTAGCTCAACCTATTGCACTTAAATTTGCTGACCGGTCACGAGTTAACTCGTATTTTCGTGGCCAAGCGTTGGTGACCGGTCGCGAGTTATAGCAATCATGCTAGCAGTGATCTCGTGGTGACTATTTTATAAATGTGGTCGTAATTTTCCTTACTTTTCAAGTTTTACTATTTAATTCTCTACCAATTTATTATAATTTTACGAAACTCGATACATATGCAAAACTTTTGGTGTACCATTACACGTAGGTGATTGTTTTACTTTTTATCATACGAAAAATAAATATTAAGAGTTGAATAATAAATAAAAATGCTTAAAGTTTATTTATATTGTTTTAATTTCACATCCATTCTATTGAAAAATTGCCAGTCAGTAATGTGTTAAATATTTTGCATAATTTTAAAAAAAAATATTTGATCTTTAATATTATTAGAAATAAATTTTATTGAACATATGTTAATTCTTACAAATAACAGAAGCATTTTATTCTAATTATGTTTTCTTAATTAATACCGTTTAATAAGCGTTTATTAAAATTAAATTTTTAAAAAATAAAATTTTACGAATAAATTCATCGAATCATTGTTTCATGAACTTCTATCGTAAATGAATTTTTAATGTAAAAAAAGAGAAAGGAAAGGGTGAATAAAAGTTTCTGCTTAAAAGCATTTTCTAGTTTAGATAATCTTACAAAGACAGGTAACCAAGGTGCATGTCGTTACACTAGGATTAAAAATCAGGTGACCTCTATTTCCTTTCTCTCGAAAAACAATTACACTCCTCGTAATCTCGGCATTGTACTGAAATTCTAGTCCAGCACAGTTCGCCCAAGGTTTTTTCAATTGCAGGTTCTGATTTCTTTTTATTCTTTAATTGCTCAAAAATAGGTCCCTCAACAATTAACTGTCGCCAAGGCGAGACACTCCTTTGATACTTTTCTCTCATTTTGGCGATGTCTTTCTCCCAAATGCTTTTTTCTGTATTCGAACAAAAAATTTTCTTTCTTTCTCTCACGGAAGTAAGACGGTTTTGAGAATGAAAATGCACTTTTTTCTTACCATTTTCTTTTTTTACTTTTTTACAATCAAAAACCTTTCAATATTTTCAATATTGTGCTATTAAAAATTGCATCCAAAAAGTTAAAAGTTTTCATTAGTTAAATTTTTTTCAAAACTTATGGCATATGAATAATTTGTATTCTATGTATATTTTAAGTTTCATTGCTTATTGTTACATACCGTATATATATATATATATATAT
>NC_092215.1:20619671-20632988 GCF_043381705.1 Parasteatoda tepidariorum
TATATATATATATATCGGTTTTTTTTTAATATAAAAACAAAATTTCTTTAATCTACCACGACGAATTAATACCTTAAAATAAATGGGTTTATAAAATCTATTTGTTGGCTAAATTATGGTTATGGATGTCTTAGGTTTTTTTTTAATGCTTTTCTTTTAAGAAAATTATTCCAATCTTAATCGTTGTTTGAATACCACTTTGTAAAATCTTTTTCTACCACTTTACAAGTTAGCAGGTAGATGTATATTTATGCATAACTGCCAACGTTTAATACTTTCGAGGATAATTTTCCATATTGGTAGTAAAATGGAATTTAAATTACTATATCTGTCAACTTTTACGCATTAACGTAAAATTTTATTTTTATATTTAAAGCTGTTGTAAATAAATACTATTTTTTCTTTTATAAACTTAATTTTTAAATTATTTTGATGATCACTATTCTTAAAAAAATTTAGCATATATATTAATATGTGTTACTATCACGTTTATCGGGTTAAGCTTTTTTAAATACAACGAATTTTTTTTGCTTAAAATTGAAATTTTAATCCCATTTTAATACCACTGGGAAAAATCATAAAGGAAGGGTTTAAAAGTTGGCAGATATGAAATTACTATTTTAGCCAGAAACATATGCTGTATTTTCAAAAACCTTTAGCGGACTACCACCGCAGTATTACTTATTACTATATATGCTTAAATTATTTAAAAATAGTGGTGGTCAAAAAGATTATGAATTAACATAAACTGCCAGCTTGTACGGCCATAGAGAAATAATTTTCTTTGTGCTTGCTGCATTAGAATAGCATTCCAAAAAAGTGCAGTTTTGCTAAGAGAATAAATTGCCATGTTATGATAAAGCTTTCTATAAAATGCATATTTTATTAAAAATTAGTCCTACACAATAACTTTCCCCATTTATGTGTCAGTTAATTTTCTTCCATTTCCACTAGCCTTTTTTCAGATAATGAAGTGTAGATAATCACGTTACCTATAAATCGATAAAGACACTCTTAACGTATATAGCGATTTTCCATCAGCACTCTTTTTATCGTAATAAAATGTTATCGCAATTTTTTACATTGCGGTAAAGTAGGATATTTCAAGCTCAATTACTGCAAAAAGCGAGTAATCAGTATTTAATTACACATGAAGTAGGACAGTTACATTCATTTTTTGTCTTTTTTCGGTTCCAGTGAAGTTAGTCTTATTTAAAAGTAAAGCCTACAAATACTTTAAACGACTTTAGAGGACTCTATACCATGGGAGATACCATTCATAGCAAATTCTGTTTCATCTCTATTGATAAATTAAAATTAAAGTGCAAAAAAAAAGTGACTTAACACGGTCACGCCGGGAATAGTGAAAATACTGCTGCAGGAAAAGAGAAAATACTGATAGATGAACTACTTCAATATTAGATAATATTCGGGAGGAGTTAATCTATACTCAGCAATAACAATTCACTGTAAGGAAATTTATCACGGTGAAGAAGTAATTCAATATAAAAATTGCATCCGTTAAAAACAATTGGTAGTTATGGATTTTTATTATTCCCGGAAACAAAACTAAAAAATTAAATTTATTGTTACCAGTTTTTACTCCGGTGCGCTGCCAAGATGAGACAATCTAGCGTGTCACACCGGTGGGTCACCCCAGCGTGAACGTGTTAAAATACAACCTAAAGTACTACATGAAGCTTTAACCCCTTGGGGACGGGTGATTCAGAAAAGCATTACAAAATCTGAATCAAGTTGTAATTAAATAAAAAACTGTAACTTAAATGTAGTCGTTGCTGATTTGACAGACTTACTTTGCTTTTACTTTAATTATTGGTAGTTTAATCATATATATAATCAATGTTAATTCAAAGTATAACTAAATAGTTTTATTTTGAACACAGTAATGATGAATTGAATAAATCAAACAATTATAACTCCTCCCACAAATAAACTGCTAAAGAAATACTTTGATTACCAGTTTTATCTTTTTATCCTGATTGATACGGTTTTATGCTGGCACGTATTTTGTGACAGTCGACGCGAAAGGGTTAAATGTTGATTTTTTTTCCTTCGAAATATTAAAAAATCTTACTGTTTAAGCCTGAAAGATTCTGCCATGTTTTGTTTGTATTTTGATGTTTTAAAAACGAATTGCCATAAATTTAAGAATGAATTGCCATAGTAAAGAAGAATTACCATAAAATGCTTTACCGTGATATAGTGTCCTCTTAAATGCATAGCTGCCTAATGTCCTGACTTTCGAGGGAGACGTTATCTTTATTTTTAAGAAGACATTCAAATGTATACATTGATCTTTTTAGTGTTGTTTAACAAATTTGATTTATAACGATTTTGAATACCACCGCATTTTAATAATTCGACTAAATATAATAAAATCCCAGCATCGTTAAGAACATAATACTTAGAAGCTAAAGTGGAAAAATATTACTAGTCAAAAAACTTCATTCACTTCTAAAACATACAAATTGAAAATAACAGTTGACGTGTTTCAAGCTCTCAAGAATTGCCACCCATTTTCAAGATTGGCTAGACGTGAAAGAGATGAAACAAAAGCAATATGAAATGTGAAACGTTAAGTTGCCAACGAAAAATGGAAAAATCAAGGCTAGAAAAGCCACAGTAGCCGAGAGAGAAAATGATTGAAAAATAGAATCAAAAAAACTACGGAAGGCGAAAGGGGAAAATAAGAGCAAAATGTATTTTCACGCGCTATGGAGAGGTTGAGAATTAATGTCGTTAACACGGGAATCAAATTTTGAGCGCTTAAAACCTGTCGCCTGTTATTTCCGATTTTTATGTTTTTGAAGTGAATGATGATTTCAAATAATTAATCTATCCCAACAATGATCTTCAAAAATATTTTCCCATGAACCCTTTTCAAGGCCGTGGTAAGTATATTACCACCACGTTTTACCACTTTTAATTTAGGTTTCTTTTTTTCAATAACTTCAGCTTTCTTGATGTGAGTTTGAGAAAAATTTATAACCATTTGTCACTTTTAAAAAACGTATAAAAGTTATAAATACATAATTCCTTTTGAAGTTTGTAGCATCTAAGGAATTTATTTCATAAATAAAGAAAAATAAAAGTCAGTAAGTTCCTAATAGGTCATGTTAAATATATTCACCACCAAAAAAATAGCATTTTTATAAACTAAATGAGTTGTTTTTTCTTTATAACAATTACTGTTCTTAAAACAATTTCAATTCCAAAAATACTTTAATTTGCCTTTACTAGAAATAAAGGACCCGTTAAAGGGTTAAAATTACCTCACTTACATTTTCGTGTTCAAAATGTTTCTCAGCAACTACTTGAACAGCTTAGCAGATGTTAGATACGTGTTAAAAATCATGACTTCGCATTCTGAATGGAATAGCATTATATAAATCTTCATGAACTAGCTCATATTTTATCCAAATACGAGCCGCTTTCAACTATCCAGCTCAATGCAGTACCAAAACTGCGAATGTCAACATTTCCGATATTTAGCAATTTCACTCATGCGTCTTAAGTGGTAGCAAAATTAGGGACTTAAACTGATTTAAAATACCACACTTAATTTTTTCGTAGCAGTAAATTTTGATTGAACTTTTTAGACATGCAACACATTAGCAGCAGCGATTGTAGATTATAAATTCAAAATTATATATTAGGATATATATTAGGTCTACCAGATATATATTAGGTCCACCAGAAAAGACTGTCAGCGAACACCAATACAAGGAATGAATGCAGAAGGTTCCTTTATAAAAATAAAAAAAGAGGGTATTTTTTCCCCTAAATGTACATCAGAAGTACAGTGTACCAAAAGAAGGGGAACACGCTGAATAAATTTTGATTTAATGATAACTTTTGATTTACGATTTGGATTTCTGACCCCCAAAATACAGGGAAAGGGTAACCGCAATCTGGGGAATAAGTTCCCAATAGTCTAGTCAGGAAAGCGATCTAAAGTTTGGATCCCTTAAAGATAATTTCACCTTTTGAGTATTTCACTATAGCTCGAGAACTTTACAAGTGAATTGAAAATTTTTTACATACAAATATAAAATTTGTTTGTGATAAGCAACTTTTAGTAAATATTTATTATTTTATGTAACAAATGTCGAAAAAAATTTGATCTGTAAAGTATAAAATTTTCTACATCCTTGAATTTGAATGAAATTTCATACGGCAAAATGCATAATTTGAACCGTTCATTAGATCAAAAGTTTCTCAGGATGGTCTGTTTTTCTTATTTTGCAAACGGTACTACTTAGTTCTATTGGATACTAAAATAACTAGTTTGAATATGTATGCATATGCCCTTTTAAGTCACTTAAGGGGAGTCTTTTTACCATTGAGTTAACCCCTTGGGGACGGGTGATTCAGAAAAGCAATCGTACAAAATCAGAATGTAATTAAATAAAAAAACAGCAACTTAAATGTAGTCGTTGCTAATTTGACAAACTTACTTCGCTTTTACATTAATTATTGTTAGTTTAACAGAGATGCCAACTTGCTCCGGACAACAAGTGTATATTTTAGAGTGGTAGTTTATCAATTGTGATTCTTGGTTTAACAAATTCAATTTAGTAGATTTTTATTCACCACTATTTCTAAATAATTCCCAGGCTTATATAATTCACCACTTTATAGTACTTAGGTCATTCTATACCTTTTAAAAAGCAAGCAAAAATTGTCAAATATTTGTAAAATTTACTTAGTAGTTATTTACCGCTTTTTTAATTATTTTGTCTTGTCCGGAGCAGTTGGCATCTCTGGTTTAATCATATATATAATCAATGTTAGTTCAAAGCATAACCAGAGATGCCAACTGCTCCGGACATGCCAAAATAATTAAAAAAAACGGTAAAGGACTACAAAGTAAATTTTGCAAATATATTACTATTTTTGATTGCTTTTTATAAGGCATAGCATGACTTAAGTACTATAAAGTGGTGAATTATATAAGCCTACGAATTATAAGAAATAGTGGTGGATAAAAATCTACTAAAATGAATTTATTAAACCAAGAGTCACAATTCATAAACTACCACTTTAAAATATATATTTGTTGTCCGGAGCAAGTTGGCATCTCTGCAAAACTAAATAGTTTTATTTTGAACTAAGTAATGGTGAATTAAATAAATCAAACAATTATAACTCCGCCCACAAATAAACTGCTAAAGAATTACTTTGATTACCAGTTTTATCTTTTTACCCTGGTTGATACGGTTTCATGCTGGCACGTATTTGTGACAGTCGGCGCGAAAGGGTTAAAGGTTAAATACCCTACACCTTTCATATATAAAGGGAATTTTGTAACAGAATTATTTATTAAAGAATTTTTCTCTTTGCATTGCTGTAAGAAGTGCCCAAAATGACTACGAAAGTCATGGTTTTGCAGTTTGAAAAGAAAATCATTCTGTATTTAAATTTTTTCGATGATTGAATGGCGTAACAGTTGACCGTTATGGGTGAAAAA
This sequence comes from Parasteatoda tepidariorum, assembly GCF_043381705.1. Lineage (NCBI taxonomy): Eukaryota > Metazoa > Arthropoda > Arachnida > Araneae > Theridiidae > Parasteatoda > Parasteatoda tepidariorum. The sequence goes on from NC_092215.1 coordinate 20,625,163, forward strand.
AGGTATGTTTCAGCAATCTAAATAGAACGTCATTTTGTGTTCAAAATATTTCTTAACACATTGCTGACCGGTCGCGTGTTTTCGTGGCTAAAAGTTTTAAAATAGTCTCGTGGTGACTATTTAAAAAAGTGGGAGCAATTTTCCTTACTTTACAAGTTCTACTATTTAATTCTCTACCAATTTATTATAACTTTACGAAACCCGATATGTTTGCAAAGCTTGTGATGTACCATTACACGTAGGTGATATACTTTTTATCATGCGAAAAAGAAATATTAAGAGGTGAATAATAAATAAAAACTTTTAAAAATTATTTGTATTGTTTCACTTTCACATCCACTTTCAAAAACAATAGCCGGGCACATGGGGAAATTTTCAGAAAAGTTGCGTGTCAGCTATGCATGGGTGAAATATATATAGCAAGATATATAGCATCTTATATAGCAAGACGGAAAAGAGAAAAACCTGGTGCGTAAAACATTTCATTCCAGCATTTTTTTCGGAAAAAATGAAATAATCTGTAACTATCAAGATTTCTTTTATAATTCTGGCATATATATAAAACTGCTTCTTTTCCAAGATAAAGTTCATAAAAGCAACTCCATTGCCTGCTTACCTCATTGCTCAACCAAAACTGTTCTAAAATTCCAGATGAATGGGATAGGGGCTGCTTCGCGGCCCAGGTGCCAATAAAATCAAAACACTAGGACTAGGACTCCAAGATAAAGTATAGTTCGTTCACCAGGAGTTGGCACTTGGCTCCGCCTTCATCACATGGTATCGGATGATACTATTTCGCTATTTTGAGGAGAAGGATATGAACAAGGCTGCTATTTGGCGATGGTATGACAAAAATATTTATTTCGCAATCTGTAGTGGTAGACAAGTAAATAAGACAAACTAATCATATTCAAAAATTAAACAAATTTTTAGGCATATATTTGCTACCACTTTCTTATTTTTACTAGATGTTCTATTATTAGGCTCTTTCGTAAACTGGTTTGCCTACATGGTGGTCTGATCGGACTACCTATAAAAAACCGTGTGGAGGCTTTGCGCGCATTAGAGGTTATCTCGATTTCAAGCGGGAAAATGTTTTTCCTCTTACTCCCTCGAGCTGAAATGAACTCTGCGTCCGAGGAGGTGGAGCCAAGTGCCAACTCTTGGTGAACGAACTATAGATATTGTTGAAAAATTTAAAAAAAGAATAAGTAAACTCCTCCCCAAAACTAGCTATAACGGAAATGGTTTTACTACCAGCCTTTCCTCTTTTCCGTCTCGCTTTCACCCCTGCAGCTATGGTTTAACAAGTGATTGAATGGCTTTAACATTTGTTCGAAATAAGTGAATAAAATATAGAAAATCATTCTGCATTGCTTCAATAATTAGCTCGTACTTAACCCAAATACAAGCTGCTTCTAAATCAGCGGAAGTAACGCTAGCTCACCCATTTGGTAACGCCAACTTTTTCAACTAATATCAATTACACTCATATGTTTTAAGTGGTAGAAAAATTAATGACTTAAACTGATTTGAAATACCACTTTTAGATTTTCTGGTGCAGCAAATTTTGATTGCAAATTTTAAAAATGCAAACACATTAGCTGCAGTGATCGTCGATCATGAATTATAAGTTAGGTAAGACATTAGGTCTACCAGAAAATACTGTCCGCGACAAAGAAGCCTCATCATATAAGGAAAGAAAAGCCTCAAAGTATGCAAAGGATTCCTTATAGTGTATTTGCCCTTAAATTTACATCATATGTAGGATGCACCAAAAAACGTGGACCTCCCAATTACTTTTTTATCCTTCTGATCCGATTTCCACGTTATAGGACTCAATCCTATTGGCTCAAATGGTGACCTCAAATTTACTATTAAATTAGTGCAGACGATGTTTTGAGTTACGATATTAGACACAAAAACCTACTTTCTCTGATTAAACATACCTATTATTAGATGGATTTGGATTTCTTATCCCCAAAATACAGGGGTAGCCGCAATCTGAGGAATATGATCCCTATATTTTGGTCAGGAGAAAGATCCTAAGTTTGGATTCCTTTATGTTAATTTTACTTTTCGCGTATGTCGCTATAATTCGAAAACGTTTCAAGCGAAAAGAAAATTTTTCGCACACAATAATAAAATTTGTTTATTTAAAGATAATTCTATGCCACAAAGTAACTTTTGGAAAATATTTATTATTTTATTTAATAAAGTTCGAAAAATATTGAATTATGAGGTACAGAATTTTTCACTATCTTTTTAAAGAATGAAATTTCATATGGTAAAATGCAAAATTTGAACAAAATTGGTCGAATAATTTCTGAAAATCNGGTTAATAAAGCTCGAAAAATATTGAATTATGAGGTACAGAATTTTTCACTATCTTTTTAAAGAATGAAATTTCATATGGTAAAATGCAAAATTCGAACAAAATTGGTCGAATAATTTCTGAAGATCAAATACGCCTATTCAAAAAATAACTTTCAGTAATTTTTTATAATTTTTTATTATTTAATTTTAAAAAGGTCTGAAAATTTTTGAATTGTGAGGTGTAGAATTTTTTTTATCCTTTAAAGGAATGAAATTTCATTTCGTTCAAATTTTGTTTTTTGCCATTACATTCCTTAAAATGATGCAAAACTTGTTTACCTTACCATTCCAAATTTTTTCGACCTTAAAAAATAATAATTTTTTGTATGAAACTATCTTTGGATATTTGAATTTTATAAGTGTGTACAAAAATGTTTCAATTCGCTTAAAAAATTCTCGAGATATAAAGTAGACTAAACCATCACCTTCTACATCAGAAAGCCTCCACTAGGTTTTTATAAGTAGTCTGCGCAGACTGCTTAGAAAGTGAACAGTTTGACTCCATGAAACCAAATTCTATTTTAAAAATGACTAAGAAGAGTTTGTCATATATATTTGAGAATTGAATCTGCAGTGGTTGACAAGTAAATAAGACAAACTAATCATATCCATAAACTAAAAAAAATTTTAGACATATATTTGCAACCACTTTCTCATGTTTACTAGATTTTCTATTAACTGGCTCTTTCGTAAACTAGTTTACCTTCATAGTGGTCAGATCGGACTACTTATAAGATACCGTTACGAGACTTTCGTTTGTAGGAGGTGTTGACTAAGCAGGCATAAAGTAAAATTAACATTTAGGGATCCAAGCTTTGAAGCGCTCTCTTGATCTAACTATAGGAACCATATTTCCCAGATGGCGGCTACCCCCAATATTTTGGAAGTCAGAAATCAGAATCTGTTAAAAAAAAGGATGATTATTCAGGGAAAGTACTCCTTTGTATCTGATTTCATAATTTAGAATTTCACCTGAATTTATTAATTAGCATGTTTGGAGTTTTTCAAGCCATTAAGAATGAGTCCTAAAATATGAAGATCCGATCAATAGATTAAAAGTTATTCAGGGTAGTCAGTTTTTTATTTTGCACTCTGTACCACTTGGTTTCGTCGGATACTTTCGTTACTAGCATGAACATGCATCCACTACTTTCTTTTGTGTCACATAAGCGGCTTCCCCTTACCATTGAGTTAACCATTACCTCCTACATCAAAAAGCCTCCACACGGTCTTTTATAAGTAGTCCGCGCAGACTGCTTAAAAAGTGATCCAGTTGTGCGCATGAATTCAAAACTTTTTATAAAAGTCTTTCTTTCTTTATTTATTTCGCAAAAACGGGACACCTGGGCCGCGCAGCGGCTCCTATCCCATACATCATGAAATATTATATACATTGATTTAAAGACATTTTGATTTTAGCAACAGTATGGTAGCTATTTCTAAAAGTCAAGCGTTTTGCTTGATAAATTAAAACATTTTGTACTACAATCAATTTAAAGATGGTTATTATATACAGGCATGATTTGAAAATATACATAGGTACTTATTTACAGACATAATTGGAGATANATACGGCACGTGTTGCTATGAACTGTCTGCAAGCTTGTCAAACTCTTCCTTGGCCTGCCAGATCACCAGATCTCTCTCCCATCGAGCATGTCTGGGATATGATTGGAAGGCGATTTCATCTGGCACGGAATGTTGATGGCCTCGTTCGACAATTGGATCGAATTTGGCAGGAAACACCACACGAGACCATCCGGGAGCTTTATCGGTCTATGCCACGCCATGTGGCAGCTTGTATCTAAGCTAGAGGCGGATCAATACCTTATTGAACTTGTTACTGTCTCTCTGCAATAAATTATTCAATTGTTCTGAAAATTGAATCATTTACTATTCTGTACATTGTCTTCCTATCCACCAATTTTCATTTCAATCGGACAACTCCTTCTTGGTGCGTCAATTTTTTTGTTATAGAGTGTATAAGGAAAGAAAAACCTGGAAAGAAAAGCTTCAATGTATGCAAAGGATTCCTTATAGTGTATTTGCCCTTATGGTTTGCCCGTTATTCGAGTCGAGTAAAAAGGATGTTTCTGATTCTGAGTAGAATCTCATTTTCTATTTAAAATGTTTCTTAGCAAGAGCTTAAACAGCTTATCAGATATTAAAAATGAGTGGAAAAGCATGATTTTGCATTCTGATTGGAATATCATTCTGTAATTCATTAACTAGCTCATATTTAATCCAAATACAAGCCGCTTTCAACTATCCAGCACTTTAACAAGTTCCATACAGCACCAACTTTTACGACATTTAGCAATTTCTCACTTATGTTTTAAGTGGTAGCAAAATTAGTGACTTAAACTGATTTAAAATACCACACTTAATTTTTTCGGAGCAGTGAATTTTGACTGAAAATTTTAGAAATGAAACACATTAGCAGCAACGATTGTAGATTATGAATTCTAAGTTAGGATATATATAAGGTCAACCAGTAAATTCTGTCTGCGAAAGAAACGCTCTATTATGCAAGGAATAAATGCAAAATGTTTCCTTATAAAAATTAAAAAAGTCATTGGGTACTTACCCTTAATTGTACATCAGATATTCATCAGCTCCAAATAAAAGTGGACAACCCTGAATAACTTTTGATCCTTATGATCGGATTTTCACGTACCAGGACTCAATCTTATTGGCTTAAAGGAGTGACCTCAAATTTACTAATTAATTAGTGCAGACGATAATTTGAGTTACGATATCACACACAAAAACGTACTTCCTCTGAGTAAACATGCCTTTTTTTAGACGGATTTTGATTTCTGACCCCCGAAACACATACATAGTCCCTAAAGTTTGGTCAGGAGAGCGATTCAAAGTTTGGATCCATTAACGTTAATTAAACTTTTTGCGTATTTCGCTATAGCTAGAGAACTTTTCAAGCGAATTGAAACATTTTTATGCAAAATTATAAAATTCGTCTATTTAAAGATAATTCTATGCCAAAAATTACTTTTAGTAATTATTTATTACTTTTTATTATTTTATTTAATAAAGGTCTAAAATAATTTCGAATTTTAAGGTATAGAATTTTTTACATCCTTTTAAGGAATGCAATTTTACATCAAAATACAAAATTCAAACAAAATTGGTCAAATAATTCCTGAAAAATCGAGTTTAAAGTATGTGACTTTTTTGAAATACAATTTCTGAGGAACTATTCGACCCAGTTCGCTCAAATTTTGTTTTTTTGCCATATACAATTAGATTCTTTAAAATGTTGCAAAACTTGTATACTTTACAAATCAAATTTTTTTGAGCTGTATTAAAAAAATTAAAAAACCAAATATTTACTAATAAATATTGTTCTGTTACTGTGTTATTGTTCTGTTATTGTTCTGTAAATATTGTTCTGCTACTAATAAATATTGTCCTGTATGTATGTTTTTGAATTCTGAATGGAATATCATTCCGTATGTTAAACTTTTTCTTAGAAAAATTAAACTAAAATGATATAAAAACTTTGCATATTAGAAATTAATTCTAACAGGTATAAAATACTTTCTGACAGGTATAAAATACTCTATTTTCAAAAGTAAGTTTCTTGTTGGTAATGCAACAAAAAACCATTTTGTAGTGATTTGAAAAGTATTCTTGTATAAATAGCAATGTCAAGGTTTTCTGTCCAGATTTAAGAGTATAAATTGTAAAATATGAGGTTGTAAGTGGGGCATACCTGCCAACTTTTAATCATTTTGAGGATGATTTCCCCCAGTGGTAGTAAAATGGAATTTAAATTACTACTTTTGACAGAAACCAAAAGCTGTATTTTGAGAATGCATATGCGGATTACCATTACTTAGGCTGAGAAGTAGTACGAAGTACCTGCCCGCAGAGCGGGCAGTCCACTTCTTCGTCTGTGATGATGCCCGTGGACGACTAAAGTACTGTGTTTGTAGCAATAAAAACAAGAGAAATAGCAGAAGTACTGGTTGACGTAAGTTTATACTTGTTGTCGTGCTTATAAAAATGGGACAAGTTAGGTATAATACTAGGGGTGGATATTCCAGAGTCGGTGATTACATGATGGTCACTTCATCTCTCTGGGGGTATCCATAGTTGGATGAGGGAAGGGGATATATTATTTGTAGTGCCTTGAAAGAACACAATCTAGAGCCCCTGAATTAGACAGGCCGACTTATCATTTATTGCTGGAGCAAAGAGCTAACATAAGCACAGCGAATAAATATTTTCAAGTGGTAGTTTATTAATTGTAATTCTTGGTTTAATAAGTTCGATTTAGTAGATTTTAATCCACCACTATTTTTAAACAATGCGTAGGCTTATATAATTCACCACTTTATAGTTCTTATCATATGCTTTACATTTTTAAAAGCAAGCAAATATTGTCAACTATTTGCTAAATTTACTTTGTAGTTATTTACCGTTTTTTAAATTATTTTGGCATGTCCGGCGCAGTTGGCATCTCTGTAATAACATAACGTTAACTTGTGAACTTGTTTGCTCCAATATTGCTTGATAGGTCAGCTCTGATAGCATAGGAGCCTTAACACAATCTGATGATAGAATGACGTTATTGGGTTATACAGTCTCATATCTGGTATTATTTCTTTATTCAGTAGTTCATTGAAGTCTGCTGGGATTACCACGATGCTGGATGCTGGATATTGGGGTTATCTCGGCATTTGGCGCGAAGTGCCACTAACCGTTTCTTCGTTTCTGTTTTGTCGTATTCTAGGAGGTCCTAAATATCTTTGAAGTTGTAGTATGTTGTAACGACAAATCAAGTCCTTAAAGAAGTGAATCTTTAGTTCTGAATTGAAAATCATCTTCGGAATGGGGAGATCCCCTTGAGTAGAGTTTTATGATAAAGTTAATAATATTTTCATAGTATGCAGTCGGACCATAAAAAGGCGGTAATTGGGCTGAAATTCGAATTATCACGGATTATATCAATATCGAACAACTTATTGAAATCTGAGGGATTACCACGACAGTATTATATATTACTACATATGCTTAGTTTTTTAAAAAAATGGTGGTCGTCAAAAGGAATATAAATTATGTTTATAAATGCAAGGAATATGTAGAATGCATACATTTTCTACCACTTTAAGTATAGAAATAAAATTTCACGCCAAATGCGTAAAAGTTGGCAGGTATGAGTACTGTTTTTTGCTCGAATATCCAAAAGCAAAAGAGTAAGGATCCATATTCAACTTAAAATGATATTTCGAGTTGCTGACTCGAAAATTCTATCCCTTGACATTATTCATAGTGGTAGTGAAATTACAATTAATTAAATAAATATTTTCAAAATTTTGTCAACACCTAAAATTTCCCTACTTACTTTTCAGTTTTTATTTAAGCCTTTGACGTTGTTTGAACACTTATAAATGTATATATATATATATATAGTAACGACTACATTT